>NC_090748.1:85420743-85425743 GCF_036898095.1 Palaemon carinicauda | reverse complement strand
CTAGTAGTTAGAAAGAACATCTAGGTAGTATTTTTAGATTGCTTTTCATGGTGGATCTGGTGCATCTTTAGTATTCTAGGGCGTCTTCCATCAGGCGCACTGCCAATGATTTTCATGCATTTCAAAGCATTATCTTGAGCTTACTGAAGATGTGTCTTGGGAAAACAGTCTTTTGCAGAAGCTCATGACAATCATTCAAACATATCTATTGTGGTATCCATAGATAGGCATGTGACACATATTACAATTTTCTTCTTTAAAGGTCGGTAGGGCTATTCCCCACTCTTCGTCACAGCTGTCTGGTAGTAAATAACGAAGTTCAGTATTCCATGGTAGAGATATGATGATGCTTCTGATTTTATTCTTCATCACCCATTTGTTGTCTTGATGTTTTTCATGGATCGTTGTTTTGAAATTAAAATTTACCGTTGCAGTGGTTGGTTTGTATTCCATATCATTGTGACAATTGTTAATTGCCTTTCTCAATTCCTTGTTGACGTTTTTGTTGATACCTATTGTTAACTAAAACCGGAGTGACAGTATTGAGTTTGCTATGAGTACCCTGGTAGGAGGAGCAGCGACAAATTGCTCTTCTAACAAAGCTCTTGTTGGTTGTCTACTTATATAGGATAGGGGTCCCTGGTTTTAGGGCTTATTACAAACCGAGGTGCTGAAGCATGTCTCATTGCTATGTTGAAGTATGAATTGCAGGCAGCTGTACTCTGTGGTGTTTCGACGAAGTTACACATGCTTAGAAGTGGCCTTCACAAACATATTGCCTATGTAATATACGTTCTGTATATTTCTTTTTCCTTTAGGTTGGCTATGACAAGTTCTTCAACATGCAGAAATTGGGGAAGAGGGCTCCGAGGGGGAGCCGTGGAAACTGTCATGAAAAAAAAGTGACCTCTTTGGCTGGTGAATGGGTCCTTGGTGCATATTTCTACTGTCGATCGGAGGGCAGCTTTGGGGGTTGTTTAGAGGTCGGGTAGAGGTGTCCCTGTAAATCATATCTATCATGAAGGCAAGGGTTTCATTGACAGGAATATTCATGAAGAACAATAGGGCATTATGGGTAGTGGTGACCCTGTCATTGAAGGATCCTCTGATAGCTGCAAGGTACTCTGCTTATGATGGAATGTTGTGTTGGCAAGGTGCAGAGGATACAAATCGAGAATTGAGCTTTTTAGCTAGCTGGTACTTCCGGACAGAGTACTGGCTTATGGTGGGACATAGAGGGATATTATTTTTGTGTATTTATATTAATAAAAGAGATACCACAGTCTCTGATATTTTGACAATAGACAGGTGTGTGACATTCAAGGCTTTGATGATTTATGTTTTGGTCAGTAATGTACGACTGACATTTTAGCGGTTAGTATTCCAGATAGGATAAAAAGATGATTACTATTTACAATAAACATGATGCATGAAAAAAATGATCTTATTAAATGGAATAAAATAAAATGAAATTGTCTTCTCTGCTTCTTAATACTTGGTAGGAGTTTTATTATATTACCCATGTTGGTTACCTCGTTGTATTACTCTTTAGTATCTGATATAAATCTGACTATCTCTGTTTTAGGACTTAAACGTTTTTAAGCACAGGTCCAATAAATAGAATATTTATTATATTTATATCAATTTTAGCTCATTTCTCTTTAAGCATTTAGATTTACTATTATTTATGATTCATATTATTCCTTCCAGACTTTACTCGGACTAGCCCTGTTAGTCAAGTACGACACATTATGCCGGATAGGATCTCCCATTTTAATGATTAGCACCCCATTGTTGCAAAAATGTAAAGAATTGGAAAGAAATAAATGGCTGAAAAAATATTTTAATCTGGATTCATACGGTTTTAGAGAATCAGAGGGAGGCTTTTTGTACGTATAGAAGTTCCCTATGCTGGCAGTTTGAAATGAAAATAAGATTAGGTGGCATCTGTATCCTACACCTGTATCTAATCATTGAAGACTTTTTATATAAACCCAGAAACAATCATTCTCACACCAACGACAGACTCGTGATTGGTAAAGAATTAAAAGCTTGTAAGTAATCTAATGCAATCATGGCGAACAGAATTTAAAAGAATACACTTCACCCCCGTAAGACAATTTGAATCAATTACGGGCTTTCTATGCAATATTACACGTTTCTGGCTGTATGTTCCTAAGTTGTACGAGCTAAATAAGAAAGCTAAAAATTCTAAACGTCTGTGCTTCTTCAGATGTTAGACACAGGTCATCTTTCTGTTGACAAGTGAACCCAGTGAACACATTTCTTCAACACGGGGAATATTTTGATCTTTTATGATGAGTTCTTGAGTTCTGGGAATGACGTGTACCGCGCGTGTTTCATACATGCTCGTACACTGTGACGGTTTTAATTGTTATCTTATCAACCGCTCTTCCCTGCACTATTAATAAACTAACCTGTATAAACTTGATAGTTCATACCTAATGTTTGAATTTTTGTGATGTTCTTGCTCGCCAGTCATAGTATTTAAGCTCGATGTCTGTTTAATAAAGCTTAGTTGCTTTCACCTCCCCTCTCACTTATCACCTAACTGGTGCCTCCTACAGTCGACTGTTCAGTTTGTTGAAGATTTGAAGTCATTCAAATTATTCCATCAGGTAATTCGATTGATTGTAAGCTGAAGTTTTTATTAAACTGTGGTGTTTCGACATGTGTGTGTGTGTGAAGAATATCATAGGGGATCAAGGAAGAAAACCTTGGATAATCTCTCCCTTATTGGAAACCTCCCTGCCTAGCAATCTGTTGGACGGAGTTCGAGATCCTCTCAAGCTTCATAAGTTTACAGTACCGTGTGTAACCTCACCATCCTAATACTTCTGAGCTAGGGAGGAGTGTTTTGGGGGATCTTATAGGTCTACCGGCTGGATAATCAGCAGCCATTAACTGGCCCATCCTAGTCCTAGCTTCATGGAAAGGGGTCTTGAGCGTTGTTGTTGTTGTTGTTGTTGTGTTGTGGATTATTAAAGCCAACAGTTCTTGTTGGCACGGGCCATTCCCTTGGTCGGCCCGTAGGTAACCTGTAGAGAAATTTAAGGTTGGTTATCACATAAAAGGAAATTTGAAAAGTTCTCAGTGGTAGAGATAGTTGTGGGCTAAGCGTTGATAATATGTACAATATATATAGTCAGTCTCTATGGCATTGTCCTGTTCCTTGCCTCTGCCATTCATGACAACCTTTAATAAAAAACCGGAATTAGCCAGCTGGCACCTTAAACTTTTAAATCCTTAAATAGTAACAGAAAAAAATAACATTTAATCCCATTGAAAATAGATTATTGCATGAAAATGATAGGCTCCACGAGTCAAGTACGACAAATCATACACACACACACATCACACACACACACACACACACACACATATATATATATATATATATATATATATATATATATATACATATACATATATATACATATATTTATATGGATATATATATATTTATATATATATTTATATATTTATATATATATATATATTTACACATGTATATATATATATATATATATATATATATATATATATATATATATATATATATATATATATATATATTTACCCCTGGAAACGGAACAATTTCCATTTTCCAGTAAATCCTTCCCCCGAGAAATGTGTCATGGATGAAGGGGGAAAGAAAACTAATATGTGGTTTTCATTAACCCCATCCTTAATCCCCGAAAAAAATGGTAATATCCTTGGCTGCCAACGTAATGAAATCTCTCGGATTTTTTTCAGGGAGTTTTTTTTTTTTAAATCCTTTTCTTGATTTTGAAAAACTTATCTATTTGTTTCATTTGGATACATCGAAATCTGCAGTTGAATCTGCCGGGAGATTTGTTGTCGGTTATTATTATTATTATTATTATTATTATCATTATTATTATTATTTATTTATTTGTTAAGCTACAACCCTAGTTGGAAAAGCAAGGTGCTATAAGCCCAGGGGCCCCAACAGAGAAAATAGCCCAGTGAGGAAAGGAAAAAAGGAAAAATAAAATATTAAGAACAGTAACAACATTGAAATAAATATTTCTTATATAAACTATAAAAAAGTTTAACAAAACAAGAGGAAGAAAATTAGATATAATAGTGTGAATGAATTATATAAATGAGAAAATTTGTTTTCTTAATTTATACTTATGAAAAGCTTTAACAAGCAAATATAAATATATATATATATATATATATATATATATATATATATATATATATACATATATACATATATATATATATATATATATATATATATATATATATATATATATATATATATATATACATACATAAATGAGAAATTTAATTTTGTTGATTTATTCTTATAAAAAGATTTAACAAGCAAAGTTGAATCTTAAGCATAATGAAGCTTTTATGTAAAAAAAGAAAAAAAGTGATAGGCTAATATGATCATAGATATGAAGCTTGAACACATACCCTTATACATATATGATATGATGAAGTTTCTATTATAAGATGCACCAACCTGAAAATATCTCATTTAAATTCTGTAGACATCTGTGTTCAGTTTTGATATTTCAGAGTCATAGGTTATGAAATTCAAGAAATTAGCCTGTTTTAGAACTAAGAATTATGAAATCTAATAATTAATAGAACATGGATAAATGTCTTGCATACATATTTTTAAATCAGTATCGTTTTGACTCGAGTTTGCTATTTTTCTAAACTTTTAATTCCTCTGGACAATGTTCTAAAATCCCCCGTGCGTATATGAGATTCCTCTCCATTACTTCACTAGAGTGAGGTAGAATCTATATCAGCGGTTGTGAATGCACCTAACGCTGACAGATATATGAATGCGTGTTGTGAGATAAATCTTTATTTCATCGTACCGTAGGGTTTTTAGAACAAAAAATATTTTCTCGTGACAAGAGACCCACTTAGGGAAGATAGTTTCCTTAGTTCACGAGTGCACGAGTACTTACTTGACGACTTAGTCT
>NC_090748.1:85413243-85415743 GCF_036898095.1 Palaemon carinicauda | reverse complement strand
TCATTTCTCAATTCTGATTGATTATTAAAAGACAGGACTCTTTACAAAGGATTTAATTAACTATGTTTAATATGGTATATTTACGTAGGTGATTGTATTGTTTTAGAATTTATTTAATTAATCGACAAAATTAATTTCTTTACAACAAAGGTTATATTAGCAAACGTGGTTATGGTGACTTCGTCAGATGAAGTTAGTGCTATCACAAAAGATTCAATAAATTAGTTCATTCAGACCATTTTCATGTCTTCCTTTATAATGTTATCAGTATGCTTAATACCCTTGACCCAATTTACCTTGCAAATCTGAAACAAAGTCGTTTTTTATAAGTTGGCTGCATCTGTGACACGTTTTATTGTTTGGTCAATTCCAAATTTAACAATTTCATTATCATTTTCCCATTTTTTTTTCTTAATATTTAATTTAGTAAATATTTTTTGCCATGTAATGCTAAAACAGGGTTCATTATGATGGTTTTGATTTCAAATATTTTTACGGGTAATATCTATCTTTTTTTACTTAATAATTGTTTTGTATAAAGTTAGATGCGTCATAGTTTGTGTTTAATTGAAAGATAAGGCCAGTTAATGTATTGCCTTATTTATTATAGAAATACACATACCGTACATTCATTCGCTTGATATTTCTGTGCAAAACTGAATGTTTGTCATGATTTCTACTGTGTTTTTTTGGAAGCAAAAATCTATTGTTGGTATTATAACTGTTCATTTGGAAGAGCATGCCAGGTAATATACGGTGCTTAACTAATTATAGAAAAAGATTTACCGTTTAATATAGAAAAGGATATACCATACATTATAGAAAAAGATATACCGTACATTATCCTCATATTTGTGTGTGTTGCTAAATGATGGTATGTGTTCTTAAATGTTTTTTAAGAAGTATGTCCTTGAAAGATATAAATGCGATAAGTCACAGACACCTGGATTAGCGTTCCTGGCTTAGTATCCTTTACCGATGAAGGGTCCTCTCAACACCAGATGTTTATAAATGACAGAGGATTAACTTAAAGCTTACTCAGATCGACAAGGTCAAATTTTCCTTAACAATAAAGATTTTATCGGCCTTAGTTCTCTCGGGAGACATATATATAGTAGGTACTCGACAGTATAGCTCCAGTTGACCCAACTTGACTGGTCTGCTGCAGTGTGCTCACGGCAATCAAGCAAAACAGTAAAGGCCTACCCGTCCTGACTCCTGAGTCCCTACAGTCGTTCAACACTATCGCCATTAACAGGTAATTATAGTGCGTGTGTAGTTCTTCCCGATTTCATATTTTGTGAAATTTTTGTGTTTATTTAATGGAACCTCTCACCTGGGTAATTCGCTTGTTTCCGTGTACATCTTGCAGTGTAATATATAAAGTGTTCCAATGTTTCTTCTTCATGGCCACACATACATTTTGTATCTTTATTTTTGTATCTGCCTCTCCAATTTAGATCTAAAGTGTCTGTTCTTGCCTTTATCAACAGCTTGGATTTTAACGTTTTATTAAACCAGTTAACTTCTATTTCTTTCTTATAATGCTTATATATTCTTAGTGTTTCTTTCTATTATATTTCCGACTTCCACATTTTGGTGTCTACATTTCTTACTTTCTCTTTCAATTTTGCAATAGACAGTATAGCTCCAGTTGACCCAACTTGACTCTGCTGCAGTGTGCTCACGGCAATCAAGCAAAACAGTATAGGCCTACCCGTCCTGACTCCTGAGTCCCTACAGTCGTTCAACACTATCGACATTAACAGGTAATTATAGTGCGTGTGTAGTTCTTCCCGATTTCATATTTTGTGAAATTTTTGTGTTTATTTAATGGAACCTCTCAGCTGGGTAATTCGCTGCAGACGCCTCGACAAAAGTAACGTAAAACATGCCCGAGTTTGTTCTCTTCATTTCCAACATTTTGAAGATGATGTAAAGTCCCAGATACGTAGAGTTCCTCCAAAATACTTAAAGAGCACAGCTGTGCCATCAATTAATTCATTGATGCTATTGTTCGTGGCCTAGGACCTTCTAATATGAGAATATGGAAGCATTTTTGTATAAACCCGATCAACTCGAATAGAATTTCACTTAAAACACTCAACAGTAAATAGAGAAATATTTGTTTTTGCAGATACACCTCATATGCTTAAGTTATTTAGAAATCTTTGCTAAAATCAGTATTTTCTTCAGAATCTGCGATTTAGATAATAAAAAAACTTATAGATAAAAAAGATACCCGCACAAAGCGAATACTAAGAAATTAAGAACATCTTTTGAAAGAATTTTTTTTTGTCATAAAATATTTGTTGAAGTAAAGACTTTTGTCATAATATGTTCAAGTAAAGAAGTTTTGTCAAAAAATATTCGTTCAAGTCGAGACTATCCTAAGCTGTTTTTTTATTTGTTAGATGATTTATTTTTACTTAAAATATATATATTATGTATATAGATATGTAGTATATTCTATTTTCTACTAAATAACGAAAAGTATATA
>NC_090748.1:85370743-85400743 GCF_036898095.1 Palaemon carinicauda | reverse complement strand
AGAGAAGGATCCAATGCAGTGCTGTCTGGCCAGTCAAAAGACCCCATAACTCTAGCGGTAGTATCTCAGCGGATGACATATGCACATATTGTGTATATTGATATTTATAATCATAAATAGATTAGGCCGTTTATTCAAACGGTGTAGTTTCCAAGAAGAAAAAGTTGTCACAGCCATAATTCATTTTTTGAATGCTGAAATGTTGATGAATAATCATTACAATGAAATATATACAATAACAGTTGATTTATAAACCTAAGAAGATGGCTTATCACAAGTGTGTCAAACTCCCTCCATACACTATGCAAATCCCCCCCCCCCCAGCTTACACGCACTTTTATTCTTCCTGAATCCTGGTTTTTAAAGCCGTTTTTTATGCGTATTTCATGGCATCTATGGAACTGTTTCCAAACTTCTCTGTCCCCTTACCTCCTATCATTTCCTTCTCAAAATTATCTCGTGTGCTCCATCAAGAATGTTACATTTTTACCACTTATCTATATCTCATTTCTCAATATATCATTTAGCTTAGATCACATACCGTATGCTGTGAGATGATCTTAACTTTTTGTAGTCTCTTATTTAAATTCGCATGTTGGTATATGTGTTAAACCCATCCCCTTGCTATCCATGAGTAAAAAAAAGCAGTTTCCAGTGCTATCATTTTTTCTTCTATGTTCCTCTTAAGGTAGAGCCAGCCGGATGATGGTGACGAAAATACTATATGAAATCTCATATATTTTGTTACATATCAGTATCAGATTTTCCTCATTACTCTATAAAGAACAGTAAGTGGAAGGAAAAAGTCCTTTTATGTGTAATACTGGTCTCCAAATCTGTTCGTTATATTTTCAAGTTTTTACAAACTTTAATGGTTTAGGTAATTAATTTCCATCCAATTTGCCAATATATATATATATATATATATATATATATATTATATATATATATATATATATATATATATATATATATTATATATATATATATATATATATATATGTATATATGTTATTATATATATATATATATATATATATATATATATATAATATATATATATATATATATATATATATATACATATATATATATACATATATATATATATATATATATATATATATATATATATATATATATATATATATATATATATATATATATATATGTGTGTGTGTGTGTGTGTCTGTGTGTCTGTGTACGTGGTTATAGTTAATGAAGTACCCGTTGGAGATTGATTATAGGAAAGTGAATGGACTTGGTGAAAGGGTGCAATTGATCTAGAGACAATAATTTGTAGTAAGAGGGGTAATATGATTATGAAATTGTGATGACTGGGAGCTGCCAGAAATTGCAGAAATTAGTAGCATCTTGCAAGTGGTAGCTTGGTGTATGGATAGAAAACGGAAACCATCATGTTTTGGTGTAATGATAGAAAACGGGAACGTGTACATCTTGATATAATGATAGAAAACGGGAACTTATAGTCTTGATAGAACAAGCATAACCAAACACAAATATCGTTGACATTAAAGAAACGATCTACATGTATTGGTAAGCATATCGCGACATCTGCATAGTAATGCTCTTCCCGCGCAGATGGAATGTATGTATGTATGTATGTATGTATGCATGTATAGAGACAATGATCAAGGAGTGAACATTTCATCCCTAAAGATGTGGTAGGCGCTGGAATCTGATAACATCTAAGGTTGGGTTGCAGGATCTCTGTGACATTTCGGCTTTCCCATGTCGATTGACAGCAGGCCAATGTACGTTGCAGTATTGGAAATATAAGATTTTTTATCTGATAAGCGTGTATTGAAAGACTGAACTCAATACTGTTTCTGGACTCGTTTGCATGAAATTTGGTGTTGGATGATAAACATTATGTTGTTGATTATAGAAGATATATATATATATATATATATATATATATATATATATATATATATATATATATATATATATATATATATATATATATATATATATATGTGTGTGTATTATATATACACATATGTATATATACATATATATGTATATATATATATATATATATATATATATATATATATATGTGTGTGTATGTATGTATTTGTTTCCTGTTACATTCAGGGGCATACCCAGATGTATATAAACTCGGTCTCAACTTATTCCTGGGTTAGGGGTGAGACAGTAGTCATGTCCGGGTGAGAGAGAGAGAGAGAGAGAGAGAGAGAGAGAGAGAGAGAGAGAGAGAGAGAGAGAGAGAGAGAGAGAGGAGTGCGTGTTCGTGTATGTGCATATTTATAAAAAAATATTTAGCCATTTTTTACGGGTTGCGTATACTAGTATATCATATTATCTGTTCTACAAAGATCGTGTGAATCCATTTAAGTGTCATGACAGCTTTTGCTTTTCAAGTTGCAATTTTCAGTAACATAAGATTCTTATACATACTTCGTGTCGTGAGCTCTCAGTCTGTAAAGTTTTCTCTGGTAAGATGATTTAATTCTCTCTCTCTCTCTCTCTCTCTCTCTCTCTCTCTCTCTCTCTCTCTCTCTCTCTCTCTCTCTCTCTCTCTAGCTTAATTTTAAGCCTGTTTTCCGTATGTATGAACGTCTTTGAAAGCTTACAACAGTACTCGTTTTTTGTTAACCGTTGTGTTTGTTCGTAATGGCATTGTTGAACCGGTTTACATAAGTTTTTCTTCATAGTTTATGTAAATATATGAGAGATCTGTTTTAATGTTGTTACTGATCTGTATACATTTTAGATTCTCTACTCATTACTTGTCATATATATTTTATTTATTTCCTTATATCCTTTCCTCACTGGGCTATTTTCCGTGTTGGAGCCTGCCTGGTGCCAGGACCACCCCTCATGATGTTATCTGCTATTTTTTTTAACCCATGTTTCCTGATAACCTGTGTCTTGGGCCATGTCAAGAAAATAGCGACCACCCTCAATAGTGGCCGTTCTCATGGTAGTTACACCCCTGTTTTACGCTTACGCTCAACTTTGCCTCATATGAATGTACATTAAGCCTTATATAGGCGGTCAAAAATAACACGTTCATAAGATTCTCCTGGGACTGTTGCAGTGCATCTAGAAACACGTTTAAAGAGGAAAAAATTATAATAGTATGATACATAATTTGAAAGTAATACAAAATGTATATGGACAAACCAAAACATCTTGCTTTCAACATATTGCTATATGCAAACAAGTCCTCACAGGAAAAATTACATATTGCATAATAAAGACTTCCTTGTTACATCCGATTTCATTTGAGCCCCTATTGACATTTCTCATAGCCAAAGTTTACGTTATACTTAAAAAGAAATTCCTAAATTTCTCTCTCCATTACAAATTGTGCATATGGAAGAGGGCTCTCCAATTGGAGGAAACTCTTTTCTTCCATTTCTCCTCAAAATGTCTGTAATATTTCTCTATTACACAATTTTACGTCAGTCTCTGCATTATTTTATTGGGTCTCTCCAATCTTTTTTGTTTAACATGTATGACTATTTCTTTCTGATATATATATATATATATATATATATATATATATATATATATATATATATATATATATATATATATATATATATATATATATGTATGTATATATATTGTATATACTGTATATAGTGATTCTGTGTTTTAAGTAACTTTATTATAACCCGTGTAACTAATTCTTTCATAAATAATATATAAGTTATATATAGCATATACTGTATATAGTAATTCTGTTTTAAAGAATTTGTAATGAATATAATAATTTAGATTATTTAGTTTCAAATTGAGATAAAAAGTGATGATATATCTTGATCTATTTTATTCACATTTGTATATAATTTAGTAAAATTGTAATTGAAACAAAAAAGTAAATAGTTTAGATTCAAAATAAGACTATGAACGTTCTAACCAAAATTAAAGTCCCTGCAGCTATTTCAGTTGAAGTTGATGCTTACATAATCTTGCGATATGAAATATTTACAAAATACGTCAAACTATATCTAATTTGAAAGGAAGTTTATTTATTTAAACGATAAAAAAGAATATACTTTTATAGTAATCTTGTATATTGACAAGTATCATAATCTACACCTGTTTTCATGATCGGAACAACTTTATTGCATTTGTTTATTTCCTTTGATAGAATTAAAGGGAATTGTGATTACTGTAGAGGGAAGATTAATTATGAAACTAAAGTTAAACCAAAATAAACAGTTTAGCACTTATATTAAATTGATCCAAACTTAGCCGTGAAATTGTTTGGTGCTTCAATCAGGAAAAATATGAGAAATTCTCTCCGATTATGTCGTTATTGATGTGTAAGTAATTTTTACTAAATAGTTAAAACTGCATATAGATGGAATTGAATTTTATTCAGGTATGCGATAATAGAAGTTGAAATATTTTTACTTTTACCGTAATCTTATAATTAACTCTTTAGTTATACGTTTTAAGTTTTTTTTTTTTTTTTTTTTTTTTTTTTTTTTTTTTTTTTTTTTTTTTTTTTTTTTTTTTTTTTTGGTGTGTAACAACTCTACTCAAATATTCAAATATTTTTCATATTTAATTTTGTTTTAAGGGAATTGTGATAATTGCACGAATATGAATAAGTATTTTGCTTGAAAATTACACAAAAATAAACAGCCATTTCAGTGAAGATATTACTTAATGGGAAATTGCGTAAAATATATACTTTTTCATTTATTATTGACAATATATGTAAAACTATATATCAATGAAATTGAAACCTATTCTGATAGATAATAGATTTTTTTTTTAAATTCTCAGTGTTGTTTCTATGCTCACTGGAATTAAATAAGGACTTCTACCCAAAATTTAGTTCTGGCTAAGCATTACTCGATTTATTTCCCATTTCTATGTATGATAGTGGAGTTTTGATTATAGGAAATTAAAGTCCCATCTCTTGCCAAAACATCCAGGCCTAGATGGGCCGTCTACCGTAAATGCCTACAGCACTAGAGCGCTTATAAAAATATCTTTGTTAGAAACTTTTGCTACCCAAAAAGGCCCCAGCGCTTCCTGGTGAAAACTTCAAACCGAAGATGGGACCGAAAGGATTAAAGGGAGCAAATGCACTCTGTATAAAGTACAAATTCGTTGTTCTAATCTTTATCTTGTCGACATGGTAGAAAATCATAAAAAAAATCATGAGATCGTAAATAGATATACAGTTCAACACATAAAATATACTCAATCCTTATAATGGTGACATATGGTATTCCCGGAGAACTAGTAATTTTTAAACGAAATAAGATATCCGCTACGTGAAAGCGACCATGGTGGCACTTTCCTACCGGCTGTAAACCCTTCAATCCTGTAGAAGGAGGCTAATTTTGAGGGATCTCCGATGGTATGTATGATCGATCCAGTATAGATATTTTACTTAAAAATATTTAAGGAGTAAAATCAATCTCGTTTTAGTAATGGGTTAGTTCTGTATATGCGTAAACGAATGTAAATAGTGTATAAGGATTGTGGCAACATACTGGAACTAATATTTGAACTAATGATTGGTGGTTTTGGAAAGCTTATAGGTCTACCTGCTGAGACATCAGCACCCACTGCCTGACCCTCCCTGGTCCTGGGTTGTGTGGATTGGGTCCTTGGTAGCTGATCAAATGTATATATTGTCAGTCTCTAGGTCATTGTCAACTGTTCCTTGTCTCTGCTATTCTTGGGCGACCTTTAAAACCTTTAAACAGTTAATTGGTTGAGAATATATTCAAGTATGCTAAAATCGTAAGTAAATAAGAACATAGGCACCAAAGGATTTTTTAAAGAAACGACACCATTTATGAAATAAAAGTTACGCTAAGTGAAAGAAGGAAGGAAACACTTAATGTATAGGTTAGAAGGTTATACTTAAACGTTGACCGTTATATTTAGATGACAGTAATGTCAAGAAAAATGTATGGTATATGACATTTTTTGAGAAGTAAATAGTTAAACATGTGGTTCGAAAGAGGCCCAAGTGGAAGCTTCCCATCACGGCGAACGAGCACCAAAGCCTTATTTGCTCAGAATGAACGGTCCCCTGACACGAACTCTCTCTCTCTCTCTCTCTCTCTCTCTCTCTCTCTCTCTCTCTCTCTCTCTCTCTCTCTCTCTCTCTAGATAATTTTTAGCCTGTTTTCAACTTGTCTGAATGTCTTTGAAAGCTACATGCTTACAGTAGTACTCTTTTTTTTATTAACCGTTGTTTGTTCGTCATGGTAGTGTTGAACCGATTAACTTCAGTTTCTCTTCACAGTTTATGTAAATATATGAGAGATCTGTTTTAATATTTAGACTGATCTTTATACATTTGACATTTTCTCCTCATTACTTCTCACATGTAGTTTATTAATTTCCTTACATCCTTTCCTCACTGGACTATTTTTCCTGTAGGAGCCTGCCAGGTGCCAGGACCACCCCTCAGGATGTTATCTGCTATTTTTTTTTCCTGATAACCTGCTGTATGTCTGGAGCTATGTCAAGAACATAGCGACCACCCTCAACTAGGGGCTGTTGTCATTGGGGGGTAGGCCCCCCCCCCCCCTGTTTCTCACTACGCTCAACTTTGCCTCATATAAATGTACATTAAGCCTTATATAGGCAGTCAAAAATAATAACACGTCCATACAATTCTGCAAGGACTTTTGCAATACATCTAGAAACACGTATAAAGAGGAAAAAATATAATAGTATAATATATATTTTGAAAGTAATACAAAATGTACATGGACAAACCAAAACAGTCTCGCTTTTAACATATTCAAACGAAGTCCTCTAAAAAAAAAAGAAAAAAAAATCATTACATATTGCATAAATAAATTTACTTCCTTGTTACGTACGGTTTCATTTGAGCCACTATTTAATTTCTTATTGACAAAGTAACATTCAAACGAAGTCCTCTAAAAAAAAAAAAAAAAAATCATTACATATTGCATAAATAAATTTACTTCCTTGTTACGTACGGTTTCATTTGAGCCCTTATTTACATTTCTTATTGACAAAGTTTACGTTTTACTTAAAAGGAATTCCAAAATTTCTTTCCATTAAAAATTGCGCATATGGAAGAGGGCTCTCCTACTGGAGGAAAATCTTTTCCTTCATTTCTATCAGAATGTCTGTATAATATTTCCCTATTACATAATTTTACTTCAGTCTCTTCTTTATTTTATTGGTTCTCTTCAATCTTTCTGTGTATATATATATATATATATATATATATATATATATATATATTATATATATATATATATATATATATATATATAAATTCATATATATATATACAATATATATAATATGTGTGTGGATGTGTATTATATATACTGTATGTAGTAATTATGTGTTTTAAGGAACTTTTAATTAATATAATATTTTAGATTATTTAGTTTCAAATTGAGATCAAATGTGATGATATATGTTGATCCATTTTATTCACATTTGTATATAATTTAGTAAGACTGTAATTGACACACAAAAAGTAAATAGTTTAGATTGAAAATGAGACGACTATGAACGTTTTAACAAAAAATAAAGCCCCTGCAGCTATTTTAGTTAATTTAATGCTTACATAATCTTGCGGTATAGAATATTTACAAAATACGCCAAACTATATCTCATTTAAAAGGAACTTTATTTATTTATACGATTTTTTTTATAATAATATTGTATATTGACAAGTATCATAATTTACACCTGTTTTCATGATCGCAACAATTTAATTACTTTTGTTTTTTTTTAAATAATCTTGTATATTGACAAGAATCATAATCTACACCTGTGTTCATAATTGCAACAATCTAATTACATTTGTTTGTTTTCTTTAATAAAGTTAAGGGGAATTGTGATAACTGTAGAGGGAAGATTAATTATGAAACTAATGTTAAACCAAAATAAACACTTTAACACATAGTAAATTCATCAAAGCTTAGCAGTAACATCGTTGTTTTCTTAACCAGGAAAATGTGAGAGATTCTCTCAATGCTGTTATTAAAGCGTAATAAATATTACTAAATAGGTAAAACTGCATATAAATGGAATTAATTAAATTTTATTCAGGTATACGATAAAAGAATTAAAAATTTTTACTTTTACCATAATCTTGTAATAAACTCTTTAATAATAGTTACATTTTGTTTCTGTTATTGCAACAACTTAACTGAAATCGTTTTCATATTTAATTTTGTTTTAATGGAATTATGAGAATTGTTAGAAAATGAACAAGTAATTTTGCTTGAAAATTACCCCCAAAATAAAAATCCATCTTTGTGAAGATTTTACCTTGGGGGAAATTGCGTACATTATTTACTTTTTCATTTTTTATTTCTCATATATGTAAAACTGTATATCAATAAAGTTGAAACCTATTCTGTTAGACAATAGGACAAAATGATTAAATTCTTAGCGTTAATAATTTCTATGCTCACAGGAATTAAATAAGAACTTCTACCCAAAATTTAATTCTGTAATGCAGTGGTCGATTTATTTCCCATTTATATGTAAGATAGGGGAGTTTTGATTTTAGCAAAATAAAGTCCCGTCTCTTGCCGAAACATCAAGACCCAGATGGGCCGTCTACCGTAAATGCCTACAGCCTAAGAGCGCTTATAAAAATATTTTTGTTCGAAACTTTTGCTACCCATAAAGGGTCTGGTGCTCCAGGGTGAAAACTTCAGAACGAAGATGGGATAAAAAGTGAGCAAATGCACTCAGTGTAAAGTACAAATTCATTGTTGTAAATAAGAGTGCTTTAAAAATTTTAATATGTCTACAAGGTAGAAAATCATATAAAAATTATGCGATCTTAAGTAGATATACAGTTTGACAAATAAACCATACTCAATCCTTATAATGGTGACATATGGTAATCCCGAAGAACTAATAATTTCACACGAAATAAAATATCCTCTACGTGAAAGCGACCTTCGGGGTACGTTCCTTCTGGCCGGTCCATGCTTTAAACCTTTGAATCCTGTAGAAGGAGACTAATTTTGAGGGATCTCTGTTGGGATATATGATTGATCCTGTATAGATATTTTTATTGAAAATATTTAAGGAGTAAGTAAGGGTTATGGTAGTATATTGGGATCGTCCCTGCTTGGCGATCTGCTGGGCTAAGGTTACGAAACCTGCTCAAGCTCGATAGTTTCTTGTAGTGTCTGCAACCTCACCAGACTTCTGAACTAATGATTGGTGGTGAGACATCAGCAGCCACTGCCTGCCCCTCCCTGGTCCTGGGTTGTGTGGATAGGGTCCTTGGTAGCTGGTCATATGTATATATGGAGTGTCTAGGTCATTGTTAACTGTTCCTTGTCTCTGCTATTCATGAGCGACATTTAAAACCTTTAAACAGTTAATTGGTTGAGAATATATTCAAGTATGCGAAAATTATAAGTAAATAAGAGCGTAGTCACCAAAGGATTTTTGGAAAAAACGACACCATTTATGAAATAAAAGTTACGCTAAGTGAAAGGAGGAAGGAAACACTTAATGTATAGGTTAGAAGGTTATACTTAAACGTTGACCGTTATATTTAAATGACAGTAATGTAAAGAAAAATGTATGGTATATGACATTTTTTGAGAAGTAAATAGTTAAACATATGGTTCGAAAGAGGCCCAAGTGGAAGCTTCCCATCACGGCGAACGAGTACCAAAGCCTTATTTGCTCAGAATGAACGGTCCCCTGACACGAACTCTCTCTCTCTCTCTCTCTCTCTCTCTCTCTCTCTCTCTCTCTCTCTCTCTCTCTCTCTCTCTCTCTCTCAGGAGAGTTCAAGATTCACAAAGCTGGAAGTATTCTTTAGGAAAAATTAATAACGAGTATAGATATACTGTATATTATGTTTTTTTCACTTTACGTACATTCCGTCTTCATATCTTCATTGTATTTTCCTCTAAATATTCTGAAAATTCTATCAAGCTTTTGTTTTTTAATCCGTTTTAACAAAAAAAAAAAAAAAAAGAGACTATCAACATTACAATACTAACGAGGTTCTATGAATATTCAATTTTATTTCCAATTAATTCTTGGGGAAATGAAATAGCTTAGAACAAGAATCTATTAATGGCTGATTATTTCTGTTTATAGAAAATATGAGTTGCTTATGCATCTTTTTTATATTTTTTTTAATATATTTATGAACGCAGTCACCTTTCATTAAGTAAATTGGAATAAAATGTATGATGATTTACTCTCAGCGTATGATATTTTGCAAAATAATTTTGATATTTAAATTTTTATTTTCATTAAACCCAAGATAATGTTAAGATTGGTAGGGCTAATGCTGTGAAACTAGATTGTAAGATCCTCATTGACATTTACAATTTATGTAGCAGGAAAGGAAATTAAAGTAATATTTTATTTCAATAATATTCCTTAACAAAAACTTGAATGTGTGTGTGGAGAGAGAGAGAGAGAGAGAGAGAGAGAGAGAGAGAGAGAGAGAGAGAGAGAGAGAGAGAGAGAGAGAGAGAGAGAGAGTTTAATGTTTATGGTTTATACATCGCTTAACGTTATTTTGAGACTAATAGGCCAGCAGCACCGCTATCATTGCAGTATATTTTATATATATGGATATACACTGTATATATACAGTATATCTATCTATCTATCTATCTATCTATATATATATATATATATATATATATATATATATATATATATATATATATATATATATATATATATATATATATATATATATATATATATATATATATATATATATATATATATATATAGTTTAACTATATTCAAGCATGTATTTGCTGGAAGACTAAGGTACTGAGAGAGAGAGAGAGAGAGAGAGAGAGAGAGAGAGAGAGAGAGAGAGAGAGAGAGAGAGAGAGAGAGAAACTCCGTAGGATCAAAGTGCATACTAAGACAATTGCTAAGAATCCTCCATTAAGGGAATTATGTACCGACCTATATACTACAGGAGTGAAACAAAAGTGGTCGTTGGGCGTCGTTTATCTTCCACTTTATGTACCATTGTTTATTGTTATTTTGATTATTAATGTTGATATTATTATTACGACAAAGCAAGCTTAGTCTCAGTATAAAAAGAAGGTTGCTGCAAGTCGGTACTGAAAAGTAAATTTAGAAGTAAAGTATTAAGTATTCAAGTAAAACATTTCCTCGGTATGGAAGAGTCTAAAACTTTTGAGACTCGGTATACCAGTTTTTTTCTGCAATTGAAGAAGAAATAGACCAGATACGTTTCTTCACACTAGATTTATAACCAGGAATCACACCTAGAATTTTGAATGAACTGCATGTAGTTCAAGAAACATTGACATTGACAAGGTCAGTATCGTTTACCTAATTACAAGCGTACTTTGAGTTTTGTCACTTTAACGCCATCCCCACAATTTTCACAATGCACTATGTCACAACTTGGGTGTTAGAATGTGAAATAAAAAAAAATAAATATAATTGCATACCGAATACCCAAGGTATAACAAAAATTAAAAGTGAAGAAACGCAAGGGAACGCATGTAGCTGTGGTATGCTGGGAATGGGGAGTTCAAATAATATTTCAGTAACATAACCTTAATTTAATTCAGTGCACAGTAAACATATACATATAAAGTAAACATAATACACACAAAATAATACACAAATATAAAGATAATATAACTGTCCTAATACTGGACAACACACTGGTGAGATAAGGGCATTACGAGGTACAGGTTACAAAATACTTAGCCGAAAAAGCCGACCAGCAGAGAAGTTCACAAAAACGACACAAAGACGAGACACAATACAGGTGAGGGAGGCAGACTTGTAGCAGTGGGTAGCAGTAATGAGATGCCAGGGACTCCCGACCCAGCTCAGACCCTGTATATATACAGGCCAGAAGCAGTCACGGCGTATCCTGATTGGCTTACGTTGAGGTGGGAGCAAGCAATCCCACTTGCGACTGCTAATTAGAAGACGTGGTAAGTGCTCAAGTAATTAACAAACACCCTGCTTGTTGTACAGGGAAGGCAGGCGGGGGGAAGGAGAATGGTGGCCGTGACACCCCCCCACCGAAGACCTCCGAAGTGGGACAGGAAGGAGGTTAACCTGTTGGAGCACGAGATAAGGTGTCCGCAATAATGATGTCTGATCCCTTGATGTGGTGAATTTCGAGATGGTATTCTTGAAGAGTAAGTGCCCAGCGAAGAATCTTCTGATTGGTTAGTTTGGATTTCTGGATGAAGGCTAACGGGTTGTGGTCGGTGAATATTTTGATTGGACATGAAGCAGACTGTAGGTAGCATTTGAACTTGTTAACGGCCAGAATCAGGGACAAGGCTTCCTTCTCGATGGTTGAGTAACCCACCTGGTGACTCTTCAATTTGGCAGAGAAGAAAGCCACAGGGTGCAGAATGGTGGAGGATGGATCTGGTTGCAACAGCACTGCCCCAACTCCAATTCCACTCGCGTCAACCAGCAGGTGGAAGGGCCGCTGATAATCAGGTACCTTAAGTACTGGTTCAGAAGCCAAGAAGTTCTTGATGTAGGTAAAAGACGTTTGGCACCCTGGGGTCCACTTGAAAGGCTGAGCAGGGCTAGTCAGAGTGGTGAGGGGTGCAGCCACAGTCGAGAAGTTGCTGCAGAATCGACGGTAATACCCCGCCATCCCGAGGAACCTCATCACCTCCTTTCGTGTCGTGGGTGTAGGGAAGGAAAGGATCGCCTCTACGTTGGCTTCTTTTGGGCGCACAGTACCGCTTCCCACTACATGACCCAAGTAGGTCACGGTGCCACGACCAAACACTGACTTCTGGAGGTTAATGACGAGTCCTGCGTCTTCCAACCGTTGGAACAGTCCTCTCAAACGCACCACGTGCTCGTTCCAGTTGGTCGCCACCACCACCACATCGTCCAAGTAGGCATGAACTCCTGGCAGGTCTCGGATGACGGAGTTAATGAGTCTCTGGAATGTGGCAGGAGCATTAGTAAGTCCAAAAGCCATTACCTGATATTCATAGAGCCCAAACGGGGTAATAAAGGCAGAAAGGGCCTGGGCTCTTTGGGTTAACTGCACCTGATAATAACCCTTCAGTAAGTCTATTGTAGAAATGAAAGAGGCATTTCCTACTGTATCTAGCAAGTGTTTCAATGAGTGGCAATGGGTAGGCATCCCGGACAGTGACGTTGTTTAATTTACGGAAATCTGTACACATCCGGTAAGTTTGATTAGGTTTAGGAACCAAGATACAGGGTGAAGCCCAGGGAGACTGACTAGGTACGGCTAGATTATGATCAAGAAGATACTGTACTTCTTGTTTGAGGATTTCAGTCTTGACAGGGTTAAGATGATAAGGACGTTGTCTAATGGGAGGTTGGTTTGGATCTTTTAATTGAATGTCATGTTTAAGAATATTGCAAGAGCCTGGATGTTCTGAGGTAATAGTTGGAAATTGTTTTAGCTTAATTTTAATCCTGTTTTCGATGTGTATGAACGTCTTTGAAAGCTTACAACAGTAGTCGTTTTTTCATTAACCGTTGTGTTTGTTTGTAATGGCATTGTTGAACCGGTTTACCTAAGTTTTTCTTCATAGTTTATGTAAATATATGAGAGATCTGTTTTAATGTCGTTACTGATCTTTATACATTTTAGATTTTCTACTCATTACTTCTCATATATAGTTTATTTATTTCCTTATGTCCTTTCCTCACTCGGCTATTTTCCGTGTTGGAGCCTGCCTGGTGCTAGGACCACCCCTCATGATCTTATCTGCTATTATTTTGTTTTTTTTAACCCATGTTTCTTGATAACCTATGTCTTGGGCCATGTCAAGAAGATAGCGACCACCCTCAATAGGGACCGTTCTCATGGGGGTTAGCACCCCCTGTTTTACACTACGCTCAACTTTGCCTCACATAAATGTACATTAAGCCTTATATAGGCGGTCAAAAATAACACTTTATAAAATTCTGCTGGAACTGTTGCAATGCATCTAGAAACACGTTTAAAGAGGAAAAAAGTATAATGGTATGATACATATTTTGAAAGTAATACCAAATGTATATGGACAAACCAAAAAAAATCTTGCTTTCAGCATATTACTATATGCAAACAAGTCCTCACAGAAAAAAAAATCTAATTACATATTGCATAATAAAGACTTCCTTGTTACATCCGATTTCATTTTAGCCTATATTGACATTTCTCATAGCCAAAGTTTACGTTATACTTAAAAAGAAATTCCAATACTTCTCTCTCCATTACAAATTGTGCATATGGAAGAGGGCTCTCCAATTGGAGGAAACTCTTTTCCTCCATTTCTACTCAAAATGTCTGTAATATTTCTCTATTACACAATTTTACGTCAGTCTCTTTATTATTTTATTGGATCTCTCCAATCTTTTTTGTTTAACATATGTGACTATTTCTTTCAGATATATATGTGTATATATATATATATATATATATATATATATATATATATATATAATATATATATATATATATATATAATATATATATATATATATATATATATATATATATATATATATATATATATATATATATATATATATACTGTAGGCTACATAGTGATTGTTTGTTTTAAGGAACTTGTAATGAATATAATAATTTAGATTATTTAGTTTCAAATTGAGATTAAAAGTGATGATGTATCTTGCTCCATTTTACTCATTTGTATATAATTTAATAAAATTGTAATTGAAACAGAAAAAAGTAAATAGTTTAGATTCAAAATAAGACTATGAACGTTCTAACTAGAAATAAAGTCCCTGCAGCTATTTTAATTAAAGTTGATGCTTACATAATCTTTTGATATGAAATATTTACAAAATACGTCAAACTATATCTAATTTGAAAGGAAGTTTATTTATTTAAACGATAAAAAAGAATATACTTTTATAGTAATCTTGTATATTGACAAGTATCATAATCTACACCTGTTTTCATGATCGCAACAACTTTATTGCATTTGTTTATTTTCTTTGATAGAATTAAAGGGAATTGTGATTACTGTAGAGGTAAGATTAATTATGGAACTAAATTAAACCAAAATAAACACTTTAACACTTATATTAAATTCATCCAAACTTAGCCGTGAAATGGTTTGGTCTTCAATCAGGAAAAATATGAGAAATACTCTCCGATCATGTCGTTATTGATGCTTAATTTTTACTAAATAATTAAAACTGCATATAAATGGAATTGAATTTTATTCAGGTATACCATAAAAGAAGTTCAAATAGTTTTACTTTTACCATAATCTTGTAATTAACTCTTTAGTTACACTTTCTTCATATTTAATTTTGTTTTAAGGGAAGTGTGATAATTGTACGAAAATGAATAAGTATTTTGCTTGAAAATTACACAAAAATAAACAACCATTTTAGTGAAAATATTACTTAATGGGAAATTGCGTACAATATATACTTTTTCATTTATTATTGACAATATATGTAAAACTATATATCAATGAAATTGAAACCTATTCTGGTGAATAACAGAAAAAAATATTTAAATTCTTAGTGTTGTTTCTATGCACACAGGAATTAAATAAGAAGTTCTACCCAAAATTTGTTTCTGGCTAAGCATTACTCGATTTATTTGCCATTTATTTGTAAGATAGTGGAGTTTTGATTATAGGAAATTAAAGTCCCGTCTCTTGCCAAAACATCAAGACCCAGATGGGCCGTCTACCGTGAATGCCTACTGCCCAAGAGCGCTTATAAAAATATTTTTGTTAGAAACTTTTGCTACCCAAAAAGGGCCTTGCCTCCGGGGTGAAAACTTCAAACCGAAGATGGGACCGAAAGGATTAAAAGTGAGCAAATGCATTCAGTATAAAGTACAAATTCGTTGTTCTAAATTTTTATCTTGTCGACATGGCAGAAAATCATAAAAAAAAAAATCATGAGATCGTAAATAGATATACAGTTTAACACATAAAATATACTCAATCCTTATAATGGTGACATATGGTATTCCCGAAGAACTAATAATTTTACACGAAATAAGATATCCGCTACGTGAAAGCGACCATGGTGGCACTTTTCTACCGGCTGGTCCATGCTGTAAACCATTCAATCCTGTAGATTTTAGGAGGAGGCTAATTTTGAGGGATCTCCGATGGGATGTATGATCGATCCAGTATAGATATTTTACTTAAAAATATTTAAGGAGTAAAATCAATCTCGTTTTAGTAATGGGTTAGTTCTGTATATGCGCAAATAAATGTAAATAGTGTATAAGGGTTGGGGTAACATATTGGAACTAATATTTGAACTAATGATTGGTGGTTTGGGAAAGCTTATAAGTCTACCTGCCTGACCCTCCCTGGTCCCAAGTTGGGTGGATATAGTCCTTGGTAGCTGATCATACGAGTGTATATATTGTAAGTCTCTAGGTCATTGTCAACTGTTCCTTGTCTCTGCTATTCATGAGGGACCTTTAAAACCTTTTAACAGTTAATTGGTTGAGAAAATATTCAAGAATATAAGAACATAGGCACCATAAGATTTTTGGAGAAACGACACCATTTATGAAATAAAAGTTACGCTAAGTGAAAGAAGGAAGGAAACACTTAATGTATAGGTTAGAAGATTATGCTTAAACGTTGACCGTTATATTTAAATGACAATAATGTAAAGAAAAATGTATGGTATATGACAATTTTTGAGAAGTAAATAGTTAAATATGTGGTTCGAAAGAGGCCCAAGTGGAAGCTTCCCATCACGGCGAACGAGCACCGAAGCTTTATTTGCTCAGAATGAACGGTCCCCTGACACGCTCTCTCTCTCTCTCTCTCTCTCTCTCTCTCTCTCTCTCTCTCTCTCTCTCTCTCTCTCTCTAGATAATTTTTAGCCTGTTTTCGACGTGTCTGAATGTCTTTGAAAGCTACATGCTTACAACAGTATTCGTTTTTTTATTAACGGGTGTGTTTGTTCGTAATGGTGGTGTTGAACCGGTTAACATAAGTTTCTCTTCACAGTTTATGTAAATATATGAGAGATCTGTTTTAATGTTGTGACTGATCTTTATACATTTTATATTTTTCACTCATTACTTCTCATATATAGTTTGTTTATTTCCTTATATCCTTTCCTCACTGGGCTATTTTCCCTGTAGGAGCCTGCCTGTTCCAGGACCACCCCTCATGATGTTTTCTGCTATTTTTTTTTTCTTTTAACCCATGCTTGCTGATAACCCGTGTATCGTGTTACGTCAAGAACATAGCGACCATCCTCAACCAGGGGCCGTTCTCATTGGGGGGTAACACCCCCTGTTTCGCACTACGCTCAACTTTGCCTCATATAAATGTACATTAAGCCATATATAGGCAGTCAAAAATAATAACACGTTCATACAATTCTGCAAGGTCTTTTGCAATACATCTAGAAACACGTATAAAGAGGAAAAATTATAATAGTATAATATGTATTTTGAAAGTAATACAAAATGTACATGTACAAACCAAAACAATCTTGCTTTCAACATATTCAAACGGAGTCCTCTAAAAAGAAAAAAAGAAAAAAATCATTACATATTACATAAATAAATTTACTTCCTTGTTACGTACGGTTTCATTTGAGCCCCTATTTACATTTCTTATTGACAAAGTTTACGTTTTACTTAAAAGGAATTCCTAAATTTCTTTCCATTAGAAATTGCGCATATGGAAGAGGGCTCTCCTACTGGAGGAAAATCTTTTCCTCCATTTCTATCAGAATGTCTGTATATTTCCCTATTACATAATTTTACTTCAGTGTCTTCTTTATTTTATTGGTTCTCTTCAATCTTTCTGTGTGTGTATATATATATATATATATATATATATATATATATATATATATATATATATATAAATTCATATATATATATAAATTCATATATATATATATGTGTGTGGATGTGTATTATATATACTGTATGTAGTAATTATGTGTTTTAAGGAATTTTAATTAATATAATATTTTAGAGTATTTAGTTTCAAATTGAGATCAAATGTGATGATATATGTTGATCCATTTTATTCACATTTGTATATAATTTAGTAAGACTGTAATTGACACACAAAAAGTAAATAGTTTAGATTGAAAATGAGACGACTTTGAACGTTTTAACAAAAAATAAAGCCCTTGCAGCTATTTTAGTTAATTTTATGCTTACATAATCTTGCGGTATAGAATATTTACAAAATACGCCAAACTATATCTCATTTAAAAGGAACTTTATTTATTTATACGATTTTTTTTATAATAATATTGTATATTGACAAGTATCATTATTTACACCTGTTTTCATGATCGCAACAACTAAATTACATTTGTTTATTTTTTTTTTATAAAGTTAAGGGGAATTGTGATTACTGTAAGGGGAAGATTAATTATGAAACTAAAGTTAAACCAAAATAAACACTTTTAACACAGTAAATTCATCAAAGCTTAGCAGTGCCATCGTTGTTTTCTTAACCAGGAAAATGTGAGAGATTCTCTCAATGCTGTTATTAAAGCGTAATGAATTTTCATTAAATAGGTAAAACTGCATATAAATGGAATTAAATTTTATTCAGGTATACGATAAAAGAATTATACATTTTTACTTTTACCATAATCTTGTAATAAACTCTTTAATAATACATTCTTCATTTTGTTTTTATTATTGCAACAACCTAACTCAAATCTTTTTCATATTTAATTTTGTTTTAATGGAATTGCGAGAATTGTTAGAAAATGAACAAGTATTTTGCTAGAAAATTACCCCTAAAATAAAAATCCATCATAGTGAAGATTTTACCTAGGGGGAAATTGCGTACATTATTTACTTTTTCATTTTTTATTTCTCATATATGTAAAACTATATATCAATGAAGTTGAAACCTATTCTGATAGACAATAGGGAAAAATAATTGATTTCTTAGCGTTAATAATTCCTCTGCTCACATGAATTAACAAAATAATTAAACTCTTAGCGTTAATAATTTTTATGCTCACATGAATTAAATAGGAACTTCTACCGAAAATTTAATTCTGCTAAGCATTGCTCGACTTATTTCACATTTATATGTAAGATAGGGGAGTTTTGATTTTAGCAAAATAAAGTCCCATCTCTTGCCAAAACATCAAGACCCAGATGGGCCGTCTACCGTAAATGCCAACAGCCCAAGAGCGCTTATAAAAATATTTTTGTTCGAAACTTTTGCTACCCATAAAGGGCCTGGCGCTCCAGGGTGAAAACTTCAGAACGAAGATGGGGTAAAAAGTGAGCAAATGCACTGTAGAGTCCAAATTCATAGTTTTAAATAAGAGTGCTTTAACATTTTTATTATGTCGACACGGTAGAAAATCATAAAAAATTATGCGATCGTAAGTAGATATACAGTTTGACACATGACCCATACTCGATCCTTATAATGGGGACATATGGTAATCCCGAAGAACTAATAATTTCGCACGAAATAAAATATCCTCTACATGAAAGCGACCTTCGAGGTACGTTCCTTCTGGCCGGTCCATGCTGTAAATCCTTCAATCCTGTAGGCGGCGGCTAATTTTGAGGGATCTCTGTTGGGATATATGATTGATCCTGTATAGATATTTTTATTGAAATTATTTAAGGAGTAAGTAAGGGTTATGGTAGTATATTGGGATCGTCCCTGCTTGGCGTTCTGCTGGGCTAAGGTTACGAAACCTGTTCAAACTCGATAGTTTCTTGTAGCGTCTGCAACCTCACCAGACTTGTGAACTAATGATTGGTGGGGAGACATCAGCAGCCACTGTCTGCTCCTCCCTGGTCCTGGGTTGTGTGG
This sequence comes from Palaemon carinicauda, assembly GCF_036898095.1. Classification (NCBI taxonomy): domain Eukaryota; kingdom Metazoa; phylum Arthropoda; class Malacostraca; order Decapoda; family Palaemonidae; genus Palaemon; species Palaemon carinicauda. The sequence goes on along the minus strand of NC_090748.1, from coordinate 85,380,938 downwards.
ATAGGGTCCTCGGTAGCTGATCAAATGTATATATGGAGTCTCTAGGTCATTGTTAACTGTTCCTTGTCTCTGCTATTCACGAGCGACATTTAAAACCTTTAAACAGTTAATTGGTTGAGAACATATTGAATTATGCGAAAATCGTAAGTAAATAAGAGCGTAGGCACCAAAGGATTTTTTAAGTAACGACACCATTTATGAAATAAAAGTTACGCTAAGTGAAAGAAGGAAGGAAATACTTAATGTATATGTTAGAAGGTTATACTTAAACGTTGACCGTTATATTTAAATGACAGTAATGTAAAGAAAAATGTATGGTATATGACATTTTTGAGAAGTAAATAGTTAAACATATGGTTCGAAAGAGGCCCAAGTGGAAGCTTCCCATCACGGCGAACGAGTACCAAAGCCTTATTTGCTTAGAAAGAACGGTCCCCTGACACGAACTCTCTCTCTCTCTCTCTCTCTCTCTCTCTCTCTCTCTCTCTCTCTCTCTCTCTCTCTCTCTCTCTCTCTCTCTGAGGAGAGTTCAAGATTCACAAAGCTGGAAGTATTCTTTAGGAAAAATAAATAACGAGTATAAATATACTGTATATTATGTTTTTTTTTTCACTTTACGTACCTTCCGTCTTCATATTATCTTCATTTTATTTTCCTCTAAATATTCTGCTGAAGATTCTATCAAGCTTTTGTTTATTATTCCGTTTTGACAAAAAAAAAAAAACGAAACTATCAACATTGCAATACTAACGAGGTTCTATGAATATTCAATTTTATTTGCAATTAATTCTTGGGGAAATGAAATAGCTTAGAACAAGAATCTATTAATGGCTGATTATTTCTGTTTATAGAAAATGTGAAATGCTTATGCATCTTTTTATATTTTTTAATTGATATATGAACGCAGCCTCCTTTCATTAAGTAAATCGGGATAGAATGTATGATGATTTACTCTCAGCGTGTATTTTGCAAAATAATTTTGATATTTAAATTTTTATTTTCATTAAACCCAAGATAATGTTAAAATTTGTAGGGCTAATGCAGTATGACTAGATTAAGATCCTCATTAACATTTACAATTTATGTAGTAGGAAAGGAAATTAAGAAAGGAATATTTTATTTCAATATTATTCCTTAACAAAAACGTGAATGTGTGTGTGTGTGTGTGTAGAGAGAGAGAGAGAGAGAGAGAGAGAGAGAGAGAGAGAGAGAGAGAGAGAGAGAGAGAGAGTGGGTTTAATGTTAATGGTTTATACACCGCTTAACGCTATTTTAAGCCTTACCACAGAGACTAATAGGCCTACAGCACCGCTATCTTTACAGTATATTTGATATATGTAGATATACAGTATATATATATATATATATATATATATATATGTATATATACATATATATATATATATATATATATATATATATATATATATATATATATATATATATATATATATATATATATTATATATATATAGTTTAACTACTGTATATTCAAGCATGTATTTTCTGGAAGAATAAGGTACTGAGAGAGAGAGAGAGAGAGAGAGAGAGAGAGAGAGAGAGAGAGAGAGAGAGAGAGAGAGAGAGAGAGAGAGAGAGAGAATTTCCGTAGGATCAAAGTGCATACTAAGGCAATTGCTAAGAATCCGCCATTAAGGGAATTATGTACCGACCTATATACTACAGGAGTGAAACAAAAGTGGTCGATGGGCGTCGTTTATCCTCCACTTTATGTACCATTGACTATTATTATTTTGATTATTAATGTTGATATTATTACGACAAAGCAAGCTTAGTATCAGTTTTAAAAGCATGTTGCTGCAAGTTGGTACTGAAAAGTAAATTTAGAAGTAAAGTATTAAGTATTCAAGTAAAACATTTCCTCGGTATGGAAGAGTCTAAAAATCTTGGAAGACTCTCAGTCTACCAGTTTTTTTGCAGTTGAAGAAGAAATAGACCAGATGTGTTTCTTCATTATAGATTTATAACCAGGAATCACACCTAGAATTTTGAATGAACTGCATGTAGTTCAAGAAACATTGATTTTGACAAGGTCAGTATCGTTTACCTAATTACAAGCGTACTTTGAGTTTTGTTAGTTTAACGTCATCCCCACAATTTTCACAATGCACTAAGTTTAGCTAGGCCTCTACCAAGAAATCCACCAACCACCGGTTTAGATTCTCTTCTAGGAGGAGGACACTCCAAAATCAAACCATTGTTCGCTAGTCGGGTAGTGCCATAGACTCTGTACCATGGTCTTGTCTTCCACTGTCTTGGGTTAGTTGTCTTGCAGTGTCTTGCTTGCTTTAGGATACACTCGGACACGCTATTCTATCTTATTTATCTTCCTTTTGTTTTGTTATTTATTATAATTTACACACGAGGTATTTATTTTAATGTTACTGTACTTAAAATATGTTTTTCCTTGTTTCCTTTCCTCATTGGGCTATTTTTCCCGTTGGAGCCCTTGCGCTTATAGCATTCTGCTTTTCCAACTAGGATTGTAGCTTAGCAATTAATCATAAAAGTGATAGTAATAATGAGATCGATGCAAAGAGATTAGCATAATCAGTATAAGCAACTGGCTTACTTACAATTCTAAACCGCATATATGGTTATTACATGAATAATGAAGGACCAACTGATTTTACATTCCTGTAATCACTATGGTATTTGTCAATTATTACTTAATGTAATATAATGGCAGAGAAACTAAGAAATCGCCCCCCAAATCCTATCTGTTTCAAGTTAGAAAATAGTCTCTCATGAGTAACACAGTCAAAATCTCGACCAATGCTTTTAAAGGAATTCAGGTGGAACCTGCACCAAACTTAAGCTGAAGAGAATATACTGCATTGCAAATATATATATATATATATATATATATATATATATATATATATATATATATATATATATATATATATATATATATATATATATATATATATATATATATATATAATATATATATATATATATATATATATATATATATATATATATATATATATATATATATATATATATATATATATATTTACTTGGAGAAAAAATGAATTATCATAGACATAGAGGTAAGAAAGCGTAGCAACAATCCAGAAAATCAATGATTCGAATTTCTAGTTTACGCGTTCTCAACTTGCTGAAATCATAACAATAGTATTTTTAGTTAAAGAAATAGCCATGGTACAAGTAATTGCAAATGACATTGTTGATGGTACAAGTAATTGCAAATGACATTGTTGACGACGTTAAACAACATTCTTCATTAGAAAACGTTTTATTCAAGTTTTTCAAAATGTCAATTATTATACATCTTTATAACTGAACTCTCAAAAAATAGAACAAATTCTGAAATAAAACCTGGCCATCTCTTTCAACACCTCAGTGAATGGACTTTCACCTGGCGAGCAAATGTGAAAAGGTCATTTGTTTTACCTTGAATCTTATTCAGGTATTTCCCTGGAGAGGAATGAGAACTCCCTCTTTCAATTAATGATTCTCCGATAGTGCGAGCCTCTTGAGTTTCTTCCCTTCTGGGAATGATAGTTCTTGGAATGAGATTTTTTTTTTCATTTTTTAATTATCGTTTAAAGGTTTAAGTGTCGCTCGTGAATGATAGAGACAAGGGACAGTGTAAGTGTCCTAGAGGCTGGCCAATACCTTAAGGCGGGTTTACACGGCCGAGCAGCTCGCCGAGCCCGATTGTCGAACCTACTTGTAGAACGGCTCGAAGAGCTTTCAGACAGTACATCGAGCCTCAGTGTGCCTCCTGCTAAAACAACGTCAACATGTCTCTCGACCAGGACGATTTGATAGCCATTGCTTTAGCCGTGGCACTAAGAAGGAAAAAAAAGATCAAAATGGACGAAGGATTGGCTATTAAAAAGAGAAATTTTCACACACCAACTTGCTTGTTGTTTTAAAATTAGAGCCAGATGACTGGCGCAATTATTTGCGTATGAATGAAAACACGTACATTGATCTACTGAATCGTGTCAGCCCTTTCGTTACTTTGTTTCTGGCTACTTTATTGGTATAGTCTTTTGATTTAACTTTCCATAAAGCTGGATGAGCCCGATATGCATGTATGAAATCAAGTAAGACTTCCTTCTCATTCTTCCTTTCATTAATGGCAACCATTATTTATTTCTTTGATGATGTTTCCTCTATCAGGTTTGAATAACAACTGAAGTTCGATGCTCGACACCCGTTCACACGTTCACACCGCTCGTCAAACAATGTAGCTCCGCCCACAAAAGTCAAGATGAGCCTGACTTTCATCGAGCCGTTCGACGAGCGCGCTCGACAACCAAATAGCCCGTTTACACGCTCGAACATCAATTGAAACACAGGGTTGTTGAACCAGGCTCGACGAGCTGTTCACCCGTGTAAACCCCGCTTAAGAGAATAAACATATACATATTTATCAGCGCCCACGTTCGATCCCCACCAAGCTAGGACCAGGCAAAGGCAAGGCAATGACTGTTGATGACTTAGCAGGTAGACCTATAGGCTCCCTCAACCCCCATTCTTATCTCACAGGGAGGGTGAGATTGCAGACACTACATGAAATATCGAGCTTGAGCGTGTCTCGAACCGTAGTCCAGCAGATCGGCAGACAGGGACCAATAGGCTACCATAACTCTAAAATTTGTCCTCACTGATTACTTTTACCTGAGCGGAAGAAAGCCATTTGAATCATTGATATTTTGTTACTGTCCTAACAGTGCTCTGGAGCCTACTTTAGGCTCCAGAGCCTTTAAATAGGCGGCCCCGAGACTATATAATAAGCTCCCACGAAATGATTGAAGACATTAAGGCTTTCAAGAGGAAACTGAAGATTTTATTTCAACAGTCATACAATAGTGACGATTTAACAGTAAATGAACAAATCGCGATATGAAATGTTAAATGTAAAACGACAGTGGAGGTCCAGTATGGGACCGGAAAAGCAGCCATCAATGTAAGTAAGTATATCCCATTATCTCTCTTTGAGTTGAGAGTTTGTGTTGTTTCTTTCGCAATTGAGCGAAGAAAATTAAAATGAATTTTTTCAAATTTTCCACCTGTCTGATCATCTGGTGTTTCTGTGTCTAGGCATGGTTGTACATATTTATTTATATTGAGGTTTGACAAGGATTACAAGAAAAATAGAAGCAAGAATGTCGAAGTACTTTCTCAGTTATTCTTATGATCATTCTATCTGTACTGTAAAGAACTGTAAGCAAAAGAGTGAAGTTGTACAGTTAGAATCAAAAGAACGCCGACACTGGGGAAATCTTTCGTCAGATATCTCTAGTGTTCCCGTGACAAAACAGGCAAGGTGTTGCTCTTCTTACTACTACTATGAAATGGGTGGAGCCCTCTCCAATCTTATCGAATCAAAGACAGCATTGGGGTGTTTTTGCTAGTGAAAGCATTAAAATTTTACAAATCACTTTCGAATATCCACTACAAATACTGAATACACACATTTATATATATATATATATATATATATATATATATATATATATATATATATATATATATATATATATATATATATATATGTGTGTGTGTGTGTGCGTATATATATATATATATATATATATATATATATATATATATATATATATATATATATATATATATATATATATACACACACACACACACATATATATATATATCATGAATCCGCAAAATCGTGTTGAAATTATTGGAGTATCGCAGCTAAAATATTCCTTCCGTTAATAGCTACATGAGATTATTTCGACATTAGCCTTTTTCAAGTCACCGATGAAAGAAAAAGTACTTTCAGGTATTGTTCGATGTAAAATAATAATAAAAAAAAACACCATGCATGACTTATACCGGCCTAAATGACATTCAGAGAGAGAGAGAGAGAGAGAGAGAGAGAGAGAGATTCGGCCTGAATACATCGTTTTTAATTATATTTTTAGTACGTTGGTCAAAATTCGCACGTAACTTTTTGAGTTAGGTTGGTGGCAAACAAATAGACAGAGGTGAAAGATGACCTCCTTGGCGGAGGTAATAATAATAATAATAATAATAATAATAATAATAATAATAATAATAATTGGACCAAAACGTAAATCTTGATCAAGTTCTGTCGAGGTGAGTATTGGCCCGCGCACTGAGCGCATTGATAATTTGGAATTGCAAGATATTTCTTTGGCTTTATTAAACGTTATTAGTTCTTACCTTCTAAATTCCTGGAATTTATCCATTTATCTAAACACCTAAATCTTATAACCCTTCCAGAAACCACATTATTACTTCCATTCTCAACTCCGGGCCGTTCGCACATAGGGGACCAAAACCCCCTGTTTCACGCTACGCTCAACTCTGCCTCAACATAATCTACATTAAGCCTTTATATGGGTGGTCAATCATATTCAGACTTTCAAAAAATTTTGCAGGGACTATTGCAATATTTCAAGAAACATATGTGAAAAAGCAAACATTTCAATAGTGTAATATGTATTTCTAAAGGAATACAAAATGTACACAGACAAAGCAAAACACAAATCTTGATTTTAACATTTTTCTCTTTGCAAACGAAGTCCTCTCAGGAAAAATCAACTAATCTGTAATTACATATTGCATTATAGATACGTCCTTGTTACAAACGCTTTTTTAGCCAAAGTTTACGTTATATCCAAATAGATACCAAAACTTTTCTATCCGTTTCAAACCTATAAATCCAAATAAGCAAGTGATGATTTTTTTTTCTCCTGACAAATTCCCAATTCATTTTAAAAGATAAAGTGCCTATAATTTTTTATAGAAAATTTAAAGGTATTTATTAAAATGTAATTCGAAGTTAAGATTAATTATTTTTCTTACTTATTTGTTCATTTGTTTATTTACTAGTTTATAAAGTTGCCGACGAGAGTGTTTTTTTTTAATTGGTCGCCGCACATTGTTAAGCATAAAAACAAATACTTGAATGTAAGTGAACGGGGGAGCACCGCCCTGCCAGCGGGAAAGGGGGAACGCTGCCATGCCAACGGAAAGGGGGGAACCACATCCTGCCAGCGGGAACTGGGAGCCCCGCCCTGCCAGTGGGAAGGGGGCCCCCGCCCTGCCAGTGGGAAGGGGGAGCCCCACCCTGTCAGCGGGAAAGGGGGAGCCCTGGCCTGCCCTGCCAGCAGGAAGGGGGGAACCCTGCCCTTCCACCCTTCCAGTGGGAAAGGAGGAGCCCCATCCTTCCAGCGGGAATGGGGAGCCCTGCCCTTCCAGCGGGAAGGGGGAAGCTCCGCCCTGCCGTTGGGGAACTGAGAGCCCCGCCCTGCCAGTGGGAAGGGGGCCCCCGCCCTGCCAGTGGGAAGGGGGAGCCCCACCCTGTCAGCGGTAAAGGGGAAGCCCTGACCTGCCCTGCCAGCGGGAAGGGGGAAACCCCGCCCTTCCACCCTACCAGCGGGAAGGGGGAAACCCCGCCCTTCCACCCTACCAGCGGGAAGGGGGAAACCCCGCCCTTCCACCCTTCCAGTGGGAAAGGAGGAGCCCCATCCCTCCAGCGGGAATGGGGAGCCCCGCCCTTCCAGCGGGAAGGGGGAATCTCCGCCCTGCCATTGGGAAGGAGGGAGCCCTGCCCTGCCAGCAGGAAGGGGGGAGACCCGCCCTGCTAGCGGAAATGGGGGAGCCTTGCCCTGCCATCGGGAAGGGGGGAGCCTCGCCCTGCCAGCAGGAAGGGGGTAGCCTCGCCCTGCCAGCAGGAAGGGGGTAGCCCCACCCTGCTAGCGGGAAGGGGGAGCCTCTCCCTGCCAGCGGGAAAGGGAGAGCCCTGCCTTGCCCGGGTGAAGGGGGAGCCCTTCCCTGCCCGGGTGAAGGGGGGAGCCCCGTCCTGCCAGCGGGAAGCGGGGATCCCGGCCCTGACCGCGGGAATGTGGGAACCCCACCCTGCCAGCGGGAAGGTGGGAACCCCGCCCTGCCAGCGTGAAGGTGGGAACCCCGCCCTGCCAGCGCGAAGGTGGGAACCCCGCCCTGCCAGTGCGAAGGTGGGAGCCCCGCCCTGCCAGCTGGAATGGGGGGAGCCCCGCCCTGCCAGCGGGAAGGGGGGAGCCCCGCCCTGCCAGCGGGGAGGGGGGAGCCCCGCCCTGCCAGCGGGAAGGGGGGAGCCCCGCCCTGCCAGCGGGAAGGGGGGAGCCCCGCCTTGGCAGCGGGGAGGGGGGAGCCCCGCCCTGCCAGCGGGAAGGGGGGAGCCCCGCCCTGCCAGCGGAAGGGGGGAGCCCCGCCCGGCCCGCGGGAGGGGGGAGCCCCGCCCTGCCCGCGGGAAGGGGGAGCCCCGCCCTGCCAGCGGGAGGGGGGAGCCCCGCCCAGCCAGCGGGAGGGGGGAGCCCCGCCCTGCCAGCGGGAAGGGGGGAGCCCCGCCCTGCCAGCGGGAAGGGGAGAGCCCCGCCCTGCCAGCGGGAAGCGGGGAGCCCCGCCCTGCCAGCGGGAAGCGGGGAGCCCCGCCCTGCCAGCGGGAAGCGGGGAGCCCCGCCCTGCCAGCGGGAAGGGGAGAGCCCCGCCCTGCCAGCGGGAAGGGGAGAGCCCCGCCCTGCCAGCGGGAAGGGGGGAGCCCCGCCCTGTCAGCGGGAAGGGGGGAGCCCCGCCCTGCCAGCGGGAAGGGGGGAGCCCCGCCCTGCCAGCGGGAAGGGGGGAGCCCCGCCCTGCCAGCGGGAAGGGGGGAGCCCGCCCTGCCAGCGGGAAGGGGGGAGCCCCGCCCAGTCAGCGGGAGGGGGGAGCCCCGCCCAGTCAGCGGGAGGGGGGAGCCCCGCCCTGCCAGCAGGAAGGGGCCCTGCCAGCGGGAGGGGGAGCCCCGCCCTGCCAGCGGGAGGGGGGAGCCCCGCCCTGCCAGCGGGAGGGGGGTAGACCCCGCCCTGCCAGCGGGAGGGGGGAGCCCCGCCCTGCCAGCGGGAAGGGGGGAGCCCCGCCCTGCCAGCGGGAGGGGGGAGCCCCGCCTAGCCAGCGGGAGGGGGGGAGCCCCGCCCAGCCAGCGGGAGGGGGGGAACCCCGCCCAGCCAGCGGGAAGGAGGGGGGAGGCCTGCCCGGGCTAGCGAGAAGCGGGCAGCCCCAACAATATAGAGTTCCTGTATCTAGCTTATTTTTAAAAAAACATGAAGGTCTTTAGGAAATCTCTAACAGGCTCCAAAAAGTCTTCAAAGTCTTCAAAGCTCCCCCAACTCATTGTTTGTCTCCAATTTGTCTTTCATCATCAATAGTAAAGTTGAATGCTTTCCTGTCAGAGCTCCAAAAGGAGAAATATGGAATAGCAGTGCAATCCCAAGTTGCCTTCAAATTGTCTTTCGTCTCAAGTATAAGTGTTAGAAAAGATAAAAAGGTCGTTTTGATTGTTTTATTGACCAACCCAAATTTGCATGCTTTTAACACCGACTCACCATGAGGCTATTAAAAAGGAAACAAGATTTGGGTTTTGCAGAAAATGCTTTGGCGAAAGTTAAGAGAATTGTTATGTGACTTTGAAAGAAAACCAAAATACTTTGTCATAAAGGGATCAACGACAAGTGGAATCACGAAGGCAGTCATAAAAAGCAAAACAAGAATCTTGAAGAGTAATAACTGATTTATTTGAAAGGATTCGGACTGAAAATACAGGAAGAGGGAGACAGGAAGGAGAACGGGAGAGAAGAAATAAAGAATTCGAAAAGGAGAACTAATTATTTGTTGATCATTTTATGGTAGGTTGGATTTGAAAGGAGAAAGTAAAGTCCCTAATGTTGAATATCCAAAAATAAAGATTGTGCAGAATAAGGTGGAAATTGCACAGAAGTAGAGAATACTGAAGGACCAGAGAAAAACTGAAATTCTTCAATCTAAAATCATTTTTTTCTCTCTCTCAAAAAAAAAGGAAGGATTTCTAAGGAGAGGCACTCCAATTGGACGTCTTCCTTATGGAAATCCCTAACAGGCTCCAATCCGAAATAGCCTTCAAAAATTCTCCCAACTCGTTGTTCGACTTCAATTTGTCTTCCGTCATCAATAGGAAAGTTGAATGATTTCCTGTCAAAGCTCCAAAAGATTCTTAGTCTCTCTGTTAGGAGGAATATGGAATACCGATGCATTATAAAATCGGCTTCAAATTGTCATTCGTCTTGAGCAGGAATGTTAGAAAAGGTATAAAGATTGTTTTAATCGTTTTATTGATAAACCTCTGAGGCCATTAAAAAGAAAAAAA
>NC_090748.1:85363243-85365743 GCF_036898095.1 Palaemon carinicauda | reverse complement strand
ATATTTGCTCTCAATCAAGGTATATGGTTTTCAAAGAAACATTGATGTGATTTAAGTTACTCAAATGTAAATAAAAACCAATAGATCTTTAGAACAGTTAACATAAATCGAATTGAATAAAAACACCCATTTATGTTTTATATACAGTATATATATTTTTGTTAGTTTGTAATTCTCATACCTTGGAAGGGGTCGATACAATAAAATTTGTCTTTGCCTTTCCCTTGCCTTAGCATTTCCTTGGTTTGCCTTGCCTTGCATTACCTTAGCATTGCAACCACTGAGACTAAAGAAATCTTAAATTTCAATTTTTGTGTAATTGCTTTAAGATAAAAAAAAATACCCTGAGTAATAAAATTAAAGGAATAAAATTCCCAAGAGGACTAATCCCCAAGAAATACATTGTCTAGAATTTATTCGCCGTAAAAAGAACGGTTCCCCGAGACCTTGAAAGAAAGTATTAATCCTCGTAGCTTGAAACGATGCTCTGAGAATTTTACATCTCTCACCATCTTTGTAAGTATTCATGAGAGAGAGAGAGAGAGAGAGAGAGAGAGAGAGAGAGAGAGAGAGAGAGAGAGAGAGAGATAATTAGTTTAATTATATTACAAAGAAATAATTCCAGACATATACGTGAGAAGAGGAACACATGGCCCGTTGATAAGAAAAATTAAGCCTTGAAGCTTCCCTGGCCTTTGATGTTTTATTTTTTTATTTTTTTTTTTTATTGTCAACATGTTTCTTCTTAGGTCAGGCTATGTTTATTTATTTTTTTTTATATAATTTTGCTGTCGAATATTGGAATCCTTCGTCAATGATACAAAACAGTTGATGTAATGTTTTTTTTTTTTTTAGTTTTTGTTTGTGACCAAGGAGAATTTTTATGAAATTGTGGATCAGTTGCTTCGAGGCACAACATAAAAAAAAGTTGAGGGATGACATCGAGACCTGAGGCGCTTTTTTTGTGTCGCTTTAACCATCTTACTACCATTGGTGACTTGGTCATAATTTGAAAAAAGGAAGCATCCTTTAAATCACTCAAATTATAGCAAGGTGGTATTTATTGGAAAGATCTTGATGAGAGCTTTCCAATAAATAACAAGATAGGATTTTTGGTGCTCTTAAAATATTTTGCTGCATCAGAAGTTTTGTTAAAATGATTAAAGAATTCTTCTATGCAAAAACCATCTCATCAATGTACTTATCTATATTTTTATCAGTATTTATGAAGCAATGCACAGTGCCACAAAAATTCTTGAGGAAATAGATATTATGGCTTGAGCTGATTGTGATATAAAGCTAGAAAAAAAAACTTATTTACCCTAGGTCAGCCTCTAAGTAGTGTTTCTCATATTCTTCGGACGGCTAGATTTTAGTTGCACCTGAACTTATCAATCCATACCTAACTTCATCCTATGACATCGATGGTGTCCGGTCTAATCTGTGGAAAGGCATTGTGACACTAGCCAACGTAATGCCCTAAAGGTCCATCTTTCCGAGTATTCGCTAATTGGTTCTTTAGAATCTGTACAGCGTTTAAGATGTTTTTTGTTGTGACAACACTATAGTCCATTTCTTTTAGCGATGTAGATTTGCACCGACTCGCAGCGGTGCCCTTTTAGCGCGGAAAAGTTTTCTGATCGCTGATTGGTTGGACAAGATAATTCTAACCAATCAGCAACCAGGAAACTTTTCCGAGCTAAAAGGGCACCGTTGCGAGTCGGTGCAAATATGACTCGCTAAAAGAAATGGACTATAGTTCATTAATGGCTACTCGTGATTAAAATCTTTAACTGCTAAGTTTGTAGAACAAATCTGATTAAGACATCTCATCGATGGCTTATGTAGTATATATATATTTTTTTAGATTATAGCGAGACTTTAAAATGTATAGTCTGTGATGTATGCATATTAGTTAAAGGCTCTTTTAGAGAGATTGCCATAGCCTCTAATCTTAAGATTGAGAAACATCATGTTGCTCTATGGTATAGTTTGATCCAGATAACTTCATCTCTTCGTCTGTTATATTTTCTGATTGTTGAAAATGGCACCTATTCTTTGTAAACAATTTGAAAGAGTTACGAGTTTAACTTGACCCAGAGCAATTTGAAGAATATTTTGTTCTTCTCAACGCTTTTAGAGTTACACAGATGAATTATAATCAGTGTGTCTGTTCCGCTATTTGTATAATCATGCAAGAATAACCCATTTTGGAAAAAATGGCATATTTAGCAACGAACGAGGACATTTCCATAAAGTTGAAAGATCGTAATGACAGTAACCACGAAAAAGGAAATCTAATAACAAAATTGAAAGTAAATTACTGCTTTTGATGTTAAAATTTTTTTTTGTCAGTGATTAGATATAAAAGTAATGAATAATAGAAAAAAAAAATATGATATTTAATGAAGCCTCTCATCAGTAGAAGTACATACAGATAATTAGTAGCGTCCAGCATCTAATTATCAATAGACGACGGAAGTATTTTTCACGAAATAAT
>NC_090748.1:85353243-85360743 GCF_036898095.1 Palaemon carinicauda | reverse complement strand
TTGAGGTTTTGTATATAAAGGAGAGTGTTCTATAATAAACTTACTCAGTTGATTGCATCCTGCCTTTGGGTCATAACCTCTCTCTCGGCCCATCACATTATCTTCGCTCCTGCTGAATGGTCTTTCCTGCCCCAGCGCTTGGTCACAGGCTCAAAATACATGCATTAAATCAAATGAGTTAACTCGAATCTCTGAAATCCGTTGCTCTTCTGCCACTTCATCCCGTATTTGGAACGTTTACATGTGTTTTAGGTGGCATACCATAGACTAGTGGAGGTCCCTTGTAAAGACTCATTCGTCCTCAGATTCTTTACTTTCTGCCTTGCAATTTGCATCTGTTCCTTTCGTCCGGTCACACGTAGCAATTCAACCTTCAAAATTATGATGCTTCTATTTTCACCTTTCATATAAGCAACGAAGTTGGAAGGAGGTTATGTTTTCGCCCTTGTGTGTTTATATGTGCCTGTTTGTTTGTGAACAGATCCTGGCCAAAATTTTAATCGTCGAGTAAGGAAACTTGCAGGGACTAATTGTTTTGTAAAAAGCTGGAATTGACAAAATTTTGAAGGTCAAGGTCACGGTCAAGCAAAATGTCCAATTCACTCAATTAGCCATAAGTTTGGACATTGTTGTCACAGAGACATCAAACTTGGTTCATATTTGTGTAAGAAAATCCACGCCAATTAATACATGTTAAGGTCTAAGGTCAAGGTAAAGTTCGAGCAAAAGGTCGAGAAATAAGCTGCCGCGGCAGAGGTCTGCGGTCTACCGAGTGCCCCTCTACTCTGACGTGTATTGTGTGACGTGGAACGGGGACTACTTAGGGTCGTTTAACCAAATAATGACAAGAGCTTAATTTTCATCGATAGTCTATTCATGAACCTAAGGCCAATAGAATTCTATTGGCCTTGCATGAACTCAGACATTCATCAATTTTCCTTCCTCTTCATCAGAGGCATCGTATTATAGTTTTCTATACCTTCGTTTACATTTATATATAATTGTTTCCTTATAGTACCGTACACTTAGTAAGGATGGTAGGGGAGCATCGTCAGCCTCTATGTCTATAGATATACTGTAGGCTCAATTTTTAGACTTGGTTGGCATTACTCAGGGCTACTTACTTCGCCCCATAACTACATTCGATTTTTATTCATCTGCTTTCACTCCCTGTCTTCCAACTTACCGTTCAACCACTTTCAACTTTTATTTCATTGAGCATCTATTGGGTTTCTTCCCACTTTATCTAGGTACTTAATGGCCTCCGGGGCCCCAGTACTGAGCTATGTTGCCTTAATTCATAAATTCAATCCAATCCGGTCATTTAGTTCATTTGTATTATTATTATTATTATTATTATTATTATTATTATTACTATTATTATTATTATTTTTTTTGTGAATGAAAACTGATTTCCCTTGAATAATGAAATCAGATATTTGTTAATTGATGGAACATCTCAAGTCAAAATTTTGTTATCGGATTTACTCCTAGTTACCCACCAATAGTCATTCATTTCGAACATCGAACTACTAAGAAAATATGAAATGTAGAGAAAATTTACTATTAGTCACGCACCAATGGTTCAAATATCAAGATGAAATAGGAAATGAAATGTAAAGAACAATTATATCATAGCATTATATCAAAAGTAAAGGAGGAGATCATCAATGAAAGTGTAAAAAAAGTTTATTTCCTTAAAATACGAAACTTTTATTGTGCTAGTTTATTGCTGCTTAGTATTCCAGGACGAGAATGAGATAAATGGTCAAGAGTATTTCCTGGAAGTATATGGCCTTTGAGGCATTTGGGAACCAAAGTTCTGTGCAAGATGGAAACGCAGCAATACAGTATATGTAAAGCCTGTGATGGATGAGAGAAAGACGGACAGGTTGACATACAGACAGAGACTAGTGGGCCATTATGCGTGTGAGATAGTTAATGATATTGTGGAAGACCTCAATTCGACCGTATATAAAAGACGTTGTGGTAGCCTGTTGGTAACGTTCCTGCTTAGCGATCTGCCGGACTGGGGTTGGAGTCTCACTCAAGCTTGATAGTTTCTTGTAGTGTCTGCAACCTCACTGTGCTCGTGAGCTATAGATGGGGTGGGGGGGGGGGAGCTTACAGGTTTACCTGCATAGTCAACAGAAGCCGTTGCCTGGCCCTCCCTGGTCCTCGCTTAGGTGAAGGGTATTGAGCATTGTCACTGTTCCTTACTTCTGCCATTTATAAGTGGCCTTAAATCCTTGAAAAACCTTTAAACTTAATATAGTTTATCACCAAGAAACTTTTTTCGTAACGCTGAATTACTCCGTCATCTCTCTGACGTCACTTAAATGACGTAAATTGAAGTTTAGGAACTATGTCTAATGACAAGGTGAACCAATCTTGACATAACTGGAATATTTCTCTTGAAATTTTAGATTACTTTGTTCATGTCAATAATAACTTCAGGAGATTATGATAAAAAACATATATTGGTTGATTCAGTTGTTCAAGTTCGACAGTTGTAGTTTTTGTAATTCAGTCAATCTCTGTTAGGCGAAATGGATTAATGTTGCATAGAATATATGTGTTATACACGCTTTTAATATATATATATATATATATATATATATATATATATATATATATATATATATATATATATACGTATATATATATTAAAAGCGTGTATAACACTTATATATGTATATATATATATATATATATATATATATATATATATATATATATATATATATATATATATATATATATATATATATATATATATATACACACACATACATATATACTATACATATTGTATATGTTGGGATGTAAAGCAGTGCCCTAAATCAGTGCAAGAAAGTTTCTAATAAGTAATAACTGGTCCCACGTTCGAGTCTACCACGTTTGAAAGTAACAGGAAGAAGCTTTATGAGCATATACGAAACTAGAATTAATTTGTTGAAATGGGAAATTTATACAGAAATAGAAATATGCGTGTATGAATGAAGTATGTTGAAGTGTTTTGATAAAACAGCTGTATTCTATTTAATGAAAATTTTAAACGATTTTCCTGTTGTTATTTTGGTAATTGAAAAAAAAAAAAAATCTATGGCATTTCTATTGCATGAGTAACCAGTTTGACAATGAGGAGCCCCACTCACATAGACTTTAATCTGTAAGATCAGTAAAATTTATTTTGATGAGACAGTGATCGTTACAGCTATATACACCGAAAAATCGTCTCTCACTAAAAGAAAAATACTGATATGGTAATCAAAACAAATACATAGATATTGACCTGAAATACAATAAAAGACTTGACACAAATTGAAATAACCTGAAAAATAATAGAATTCACATAATATCAAAGCGTAAATTTAAAAGTCAACACAAGCAGCCAACTCATATAATCCTTGACTAAAGAATAATAACTTGAGGAGGGGCAACGTTATATTTTTCGTGGTAGTTAGATCATGCGGGAAAGATCGTTAGGTTATGTAAAGAAACAGTAGTAGTGTGATTTATATTTGGGGATAGTTGTTTGATGAAAAGTGTTTCGATGGAGGTAAAAAAAAATTTGCTTACATTAATAAGAAAAGAATAACAAATAATTTCAGGTGTAGCTGTCAGAAAACTGATGGAAATCTTTATTTTAATCTATTATTTTCAGCTGATTTTTTTTTATGGATGCAAAGGGGGATATAACATGCAATCTAACTCCCAGGTCCTTAAAGTAATGAAATGAAAAAATAAGGGGTAATATAAAAAACAAATCAAATCCTTAATGATTGAATTTTTCATTGAATAAAAGTCAATAGGCGTCATGATGTCCATATTCATTTACTGATAAATAAATGTCAAATCTTTGTATCACCACTACAAATAATTTAAATGGTTGTGTGGTTGTACTGGATTACGATATTATTTTGAATTAATTTTTGTTAATGCTTTTAGACAAGTGAATTTTGATGCTCACACATATACAAAACGCAAACAACATATTTTACCCCAGAGGAATACAACAACACACGCATAGATACAATCTCAATGATTAGTATTTACTTAGACAAAACTCATTTGTAGATTCCATGACCTCGATTCTATAATCGATTTGTTATGTCCACTTCAATTCCAACAATATTGTTTCGAACTATTTCCCCTTTTACTATTTCAATTTCCTCAAGAAATCCTGTGATCAATGTCTGATAACTGACTGATGGTGGTGCCCAGTTCCAGCGTTCATTAGCGTTGCTATCCAGGTTCCAGTAACTGGAAGCGATCTAACGACTTATATTAGACCAAATTCCCATGTGCCATAGCTTCTATTACATCTGATTCCCCTCCTGATAGGCCCGGGGTGGAGGTTGTATCTCTGGAAGCCCAGCTAGCCTAATAGTGCACGTGCGCCACTCAGTGAGCATGATATGACTCGTAGTCAAACACGGCTGCATTTAATGGAACGACATTCAAGCACTGCAAAATCCTCTTCTAGTAAGCACGAATTGCATAAATAACAAGGCAGGCCAAGTCAGTTTAGGTTATAATCACGGAGAATACATCACGAGCAAATATTCAGAGCTTTGTAATCGGGCCACGTAACGAGCTTAATGACATACCTGGCGCGAACAGCAAGCATAATAATAGCTCTGGAAAGAGCGTAACCCGAGATGGGCGAGGGACTCGATAGTAGGCCAGAGACGTGACTTTCACTCTAATTGTTGGATTCAAAGCAACTCCTAAGTTTTCTCCTAAAATACCGATCCCATTAAGTGATGTAATCAATTTGAGAAAGTGGGGCCTTTGTGGATGGAGTTAAAAAGAATGAATTACATTGTGATTACGGTAATGGAGATATACGTCGTCGGTTGAAATTAATTCATTGGGGATATTTTCATTCTGATGGTAAGAGATTCGTGGAAATACAGACATGAAAGATTTAAACGGATGTAAATTTACAAAATCAAAATCAAATATTGATTTCGAGATCTTATTTTTTTTTTCTCTCCAAGATTTACTCGTAACAAACGGAATAATTTTAACAAACATATGGATGATCAAATAGATAATAAAAAATGCTAATGGAACAGTTTTTGTTAATAGAAATTAATTTATAAAAAATGAGGGAAGACAGTGAATAGATTACGACGGATGATTAAATTTGTCTATACAAATACAAAATAATGCAACAATTTAATATCTTGAATTACGAATTTTGCAGAATATTCAGAAATTAAAAGGATTAATTTATGTGTCATCACCTAGCTGTCACTATGACACTGTCCAAGTACGTCAATCGAAGCTTTAAATCTTATCGACGAGTGAATACTTCCAAACACTGACCCTAACATTAACCGAGTGATTAAAAGCTTTTGATAAAGGATTTGATTGCTTTTGAATCTGTTCTCGGAAATGCAAGAAAATGTGTGGGAAAGATGTAGAGAGAGAGAGAGAGAGAGAGAGAGAGAGAGAGAGAGAGAGAGAGAGAGAGAGAGAGAGAGAGAGAAGATATGTATTTTAGGAGAAGTAAAACAAAAACGATTGAAAATATGTGAACAGGTTAATTGAAACATCTAGTGTTATTTCTTCCATTTAAACCACTATAAAGTATACCAGATTATACAGAGAGAGAGAGAGAGAGAGAGAGAGAGAGAGAGAGAGAGAGAGAGAGAGAGAGAGAGAGAGAGAGAGAGAGAGCAGAAACCTACGGTAAAACTTACCCACATATCATTTGCTTGAAGACTGATCTGATATAAAATTTCTAGTTTTAAGCAAAAGCGAATATCTAACTTGGTATACGCTTAGTCCCATTCACACCTTATTAGCGAAAGCGATGGTACTTATAGAATATATATATATATATATATATATATATATATATATATATATATATATATATATATATATATATATATATATATACGAACTTTGTGGTTTTGTTTTGATATTAATGCTGACATAATTCATTATTTTAGCTAAGTAAAGATATTCTTACATGAGAAATTTAGACGCATAAGACAGCTTTCAGTGCCAAACTAATGCCAAACTGTTTAATTATTGATGAGCTCAGTGTACAGTAAACTTCCATAACAAAGGTCATTCTGTATACCTATACAGATCGTTCATCAACATTACCTTGAAACTTCCAACACATGCGCACGGCCGTATTTATATCTTTCACGTACTCTCGTGTCTTCCAAAAAATAAATCCTTTCCTTGTTATCTACAACACTTGGTCTAGGTTATCCTTTTCAAAAAATTCACTTAAACCAACATATCGTCCTTTATTCTTTCCAGTTGACTGAGGTATCTGAAATCAATGCAATCCTTCTTTCTCTTGTAACAATAATTTTTTCATTCCTTCTAAATCTTCCCATTACTCACGCTTTCAGTTCTTTTTATCATTCCATATAATGTGAAAAGTACTTCGTCAATACAACTTTTCTTTCATTCTAATTCCATAAAGATTTATTCCATCAAAACCACTTATTTTATTTTTTATATTCTTATTCAGCATCTCTCGTTTTACTTTCATAAAGGTTTATGTCTTCAAAACAACCTAGTTTTTTATTTTGGTTCAGTATCTATGAGCTTTACTTCCATAAAGATTTATTTCAACTCTCAGCTCCTTCGTAAAACTCGCCTGATTCACATACGCACATATTTTTACACAATCCTCTTAATCTGAACCCACTTCTTTTTCGTTTTTTTTTTTTTTTTTTTTTTTTTTTTTTTTTTTTTTTTTTTTAACACTGTTCTTTGATAAATCTTACAACCTCTTGTACCACCTGAATCGTACGCAACGGGATCAATTATTGCTGTCTTTCATTGCTTTGTAACATTTCCATGAATAAGTTGCATTTCCACCTTGGTCAGAAACTCTGCCACATCGGTTTTTCTCTACCACAGCATCTCATGTATAATATGATGGCTTCTTAGTATGTTTAAAGTATTCAATCTCTTCATTGGCCTCTATACATCCTCAATAATAGTTTCCAGAAGCATTATCTACAGTAATTTGCTCTAACACCTTCCATTCTTATGTCATTCAGTTCTACAATTCTTTGGGGTGCTACATTAAACCAATTTTCCTTATTCACGTTAAGTAACACCTCTCTTTAGGATCTCTTATTCTTAGATGGATTTGTTTTCTTAAAATAGCAACCTAGTTTCCTCATAGTTCTGTCATATTCACCTCTTTTTAATTACTTTCTCACTTTTTCTCTTAGTTTTTCTTTAAATGCCTAATCATAATTGATTAATATCCAAAACAGAACGATATGTTGATGAGAAGAGTGTCAATTCACTAGGAGAGAAATACTTGAAAAAATTTAGATCAGGTACTTGAGAGCCCTATTGGAAAGAAAGGTTTATTCTCGAAACGTCAAAGGGCGTGCAAAATTGGGGTTATTTTTGCAGTTTTAGCGTAAAAAGGCCCGATACGCTGCTGATGAACCTACTTTTTTTTCTTCTGTAGGTGTATGATGTGAAGAATGTTGTGGAAGT
>NC_090748.1:85335743-85348243 GCF_036898095.1 Palaemon carinicauda | reverse complement strand
CTTGAATATTTAATCAATAGCTTGTAAAGAGAAGTTGTTAATGGCGCTATAGTATTTCGAGAATGTAATATGTGGTGTTTCTCAAGGTAGGGTTTTGGCCCTTTACCTTTCATATTTTATGAGAAAAATGTGTAGTGAAGCCTTGGAAATAAGCTTGTTGCTTATGTAGTTAATACTACCGCTATAGAGTTATTGGGTCCTTTGACTGTCCAGATAGTGTCACATTGGATCCCTCTCTGGTAACGGCTCCCTTTTTCTTTGCCTACTTATACATCTGGCTTATTCTTTGCACATTCTGCTATTTCTTCATACACCTGACAACACTAAGATAAATAAATCTTCTTCATTCAAGAGGTTGACTACTGCATTGTAATTGTTCAGTGACTACTTTCCTCATGGTAAGGGTAGATAGACTCTTTAGTTATAGCCTAGTAAGCAGGTCTTTTAGGAGAAGGACATTCCAAAATCAAAATGCTCAATATAGCACAACAGCTTTGACCGTCTAAATTTTAACCGATAAGGAAGCCCTTGAATGATCTCTTTCTTACCACCAAGAATTGGCAAGTATACAAATTAAGCTAAGTAATATATGTAACCCAAGTTTAATCTATTTAACTACGCATTGAAGGCTCCTTTCAACAATTTTGTAGCAAAATGATATTGACGTCAGCAGTATCGAGCAATTATTCTAATAGGAGCGCTTAAGAGTTGATTCGTTGAGGTTCCTTTGCAAAGCATCGATATCTATTGTACCAACCGTGTGTCACACGATCGTACATAGTTCATTTTGTGCTTGTATCTTCGCTCTTCCCTCGCACTAAAAAGAACCTGAAAAATCATGTCTTCTTTTCTCCTCTGTAACAGTGTTGACTTCTCAACATGAAAATGCTTGTTGCTTTGAGATTTTGTATATAAAGGAGAGTGTTCTTTATATACAAAATCTCAAAGCAACAAGAATTTTCATGTTGAGAAGTCGACACTGTTACAGAGGAGAAAAGCAGACATGATTTTTCAGGTTCTTTTTAGTGCGAGGAAGAGCGAAGATACAAGCACAAAATGAACTATGTACGATCGTGTGACACACGGTTGGTACACTATTTACCCTAGTATGGGAAACTGCCCTTTTCCATGTTTCTTTAATCTTTTCAATGCAACGTTGTGGATCTTTCCTCCTGATAGTATTATGGGTGTTAATTCTCGTAAGTTAGAATAGGTCTGGGTTCCTATTAGGTGTTTTTATAGTTTATTTATTTGAATTATCGTACGTTTTTTTTTTTTTTTTTTTTTTTATAATTTTATCCTTGGCTTACCTTTATCTTTTTTTATGAACATTCTTTTTGGTGATTCATGCTTAACAAGTTCATGAACTTTTAAGCTTGATTTTTATGAACGTCTACATATTCTCATTAACAATAATAAGGATTATGTTAACAGTGAAGATACTACTACTTTTTATCGTTCAGTGATCTACTTATGTCTTCCACCTAATCAGGAAAAGTGCACAAACCTTTATCATTATTGTTTTTCTTTTGAATTTCTCAAGTTTTCTTAAACATAATAATTTTCGTAAACTTATGAACAAGAAGAAAACAGTTAATGAGAGAGAGAGAGAGAGAGAGAGAGAGAGAGAGAGAGAGAGAGAGAGAGAGAGAGAGAGGAGAGAGAGAGAGAGAGAGAGAGATTATCCGTAGCCTTTCGTTTTAAGAATGTTCTAATTTATTTTGTCAGTCATTATCTTTTCCAGGCTAATCACCCATTCTCTATTAACCAAGCCATAGGAGTCTTGTTTTTCCAATCAATGATTTATTGGGTAAATACCTTCGTCACCAATAGAGTATGTGCATTAGTCGTATTGCATTACAAGTAAATAAATGGCAAAGGAATAAAGTAACCGCGTTTCATTCGACATGAGTTTTTCCCTTGAATTATTTTTCCTAATCCATTCTAATGTCGGGCATGAAGCTGAATTTTTTTAATACCTTTTACTTAAGGTAAACAAATTTCTTTGTCAATTTCTTGCCATCACATGTAATTCTTTCAAGTAAAAGGGTTTCCCAATTCGCTTCTATTTCTGCTATTTCTTTCAAACCCTCTTCTACAGTTAAGCCAAACTACTCTCATGGCAGAACTATTCCGGTGTAAAGCATTCATTAAAAGAGGTTCTTTTCTCATTCTGGCACAGTCTGTGCACATTCCGTCTGGAGGCTTTTCCCTCTGGTCTATCTTTTCCACTC
Source organism: Palaemon carinicauda (assembly GCF_036898095.1). Lineage (NCBI taxonomy): Eukaryota > Metazoa > Arthropoda > Malacostraca > Decapoda > Palaemonidae > Palaemon > Palaemon carinicauda. The sequence goes on along the minus strand of NC_090748.1, from coordinate 85,346,009 downwards.
CCATTTCATAGCTTTCTTTTCCTCTCTTATCTCACAGGTCCCCTTTAGCCAGGCAGTTATCTCAAACTACCCGCTATTAATCAGACAAAGCAAATACAGGATTTCACGCTCATTTCGTTTTCATTTTGATTTTGCTTTTTACATTTAAAAGTTATTTTAAATGTGTGGTCGTTACCATTAATTCCCCTCCATTTGATCTGAAGGGCAATGATAACGTAAAAGATTTTTCATGTGTCCTAATGTCTTTCCTTCATCGCTTCTCGTAACTTTTATAATATTTTATATCTTTGGGAAGGACCAAGGTACTGGTGATATGATTCAAGTGTTTTGGGAATTGTTTTTTAAGCTTTGTCTCAAAAGAACTGGAGAAATGTTCTTCTTCTTCTTCTTCTTCTTCTTCTTCTTCTTCTTCTTCTTCTTCTTCTTCTTCTTCTTCTTCTTCCACCCAACCTCTTAAAATTTTCTTCATTATGTAACTGCTGGGTTTCCATCAGTTGCATTTGGGTACTAATATAGCCCTAAATCATAAATCCATTCAATAAATTTAGAAATAAATTGGTTGCTGATATAGGTAGCCCTAAATCATTAACCGGTTCTATAAATCCCAAAACTTTGAAAACTTATATAGCCATAAATCATAAAGCCATTCTATAAATACAGAAACCATTCTATGTACAGTTGGACACAGCAATTCCTGGTACACCTCGCTTTGAGGAAGTGCACCTAGATACACCCTTACTGCGCAGAAAGTACCTGGGTTTAGCATCGCCCATCACTGCCATCCCTCTCTATACTAAGGGTGTGCATGGGTGCACTGCTCAGGAACGAGGCTTGCCAAGAACGCCTGTGTCCAACTGTATTTTTAAAGGGACTTCCTTTTGTAACTAAAGCCATTTCAAGCCACGGGTCATATAGTGAAAATATTAAGCTCTAAGTCACTTGGGATCAACAGAAAACGGCAAATATTCACAGCAATAGATAAGGTCCCTTTTTCATACGAGAAACTAATGAAAGTTCTGAAATCCATTTCAGTTTCATGCTAGTAATAAATATCAATTCGCCCAAGGGTGAGCAAGCTTTAGATTTTCATCCCGAGACCTTTGTCAGGAAAATATGAAAATGCAATTTTACGAGCTACCCAAACGGGTAGTCACGGAATTGTGAAAAGAGAACACTATGTTTTTATTCATTCCTTATCTCCTTTGAACTATTATCCAACTGGCTTTAATCATTTTATTATTATTATTGTTATTATTTTTATTTTTATCATTATTATTATTATTATTTGCTAAGCTACAACCCTAGTTGGAAAAGCAGATGGCTACAAGCCCTGGGACCCCAACAGGGAAAATAGCCCAGTGAGGAAAGGAAATAGGGAAAAATAAAATATTTAAAAAAAAGTAACAACATTGAAATAAATATTTTGTATATAAACTATAAAATCTTTAACAAAACTAGAGGAAGAGAAATCAGATAGAATATTGTGCCTGGGTGCACCCTCAAGCCAGAGAACTCTAACCCAAGACAGTGGAAGACCATGGTACAGAGGCTATGGCACTACCCAAGACTAGAGAACAAAGGGTCATATAAACACTTCGCCGTATAAAAGATTGTGATCAAGTATTTAATTCATTATTTATTATCAATGAACAAATTTATGAATTTCTGTGGACTTAATTAAGATAGATTATTTTTATATTAAAAACAAAGTTATATTTTGTTACGAAAAACAATGGCAGATATTCATAAGAATATATCCTAGGTGAAGGAGGTCTCTCATAAATCATCATATAGTATCAGTAAGTCAAAATTTGATTTACGCCATCTCAATGGTAATGGGATATTAGTCTCTGCAAAGGAGAGCTGAAAATCCTATATTATAGTATCCTTTTTCGTAAAGAATACAAAATATTGAATTTCGTTAAATATTTGATAAGGATAAAATGTAAAAAAAAAATCTATTATTTCACGGTGCTCACAAGGCATATATTGATTGCAGTAAGTCGCAATTAATACTTAGAAGCTGACTCATCTTCAAACATTTTTAATTTTTTTCAGCTTTGGACTTTCTCTCTCTCTCTCTCTCTCTCTCTCTCTCTCTCTCTCTCTCTCTCTCTCTCTCTCTCTCTCTCTCTCTCTCTCTCTCTCTCTCTCTCTGGAAAAGATGAATTTTTAGCTTCAGAAGACAGCTGTGAATTCTGTATATTTTCGGGCCTCATCTAAGACATTTGTACTCATTTGCCGTCTTCTATAATTATGTTCCAGGAAGATATCTAATCTCGAACTTTTCTTCATCTCCTGAGTCAGTAACCTCTTCATCAACAACCGGTGCAATACACACAATAACAGAGCTTCTATCTTGTTTGGCAATAATATTTTCCTTTTTCTCAATCATGACATCATTCTTGTCATCTGGTTGTACTTTTCTCAGCATTTCTGCAATATCAGACTTTATTTTTTTTTTAAGGATGACTTCATACAAACATGCATACATATATTTTTACCAACAACAAAGAGTTGCCCCAGAGAAAACACGACAACCAAGTTGCCGTACTCTGACTTCAACTGGTCACTCGTGGATGAACCCACTTGAAGAAAACTCCCATAATATCAACCCTTTCATACACCAATTTACCACAACCATTCGCTGTACCCCTTTCAGGTGGTTGCCGCCACAGTGTGTAAACTTCTGGTTTACAACATATTTATGGAACGAGGTTACTAACACCACATCTGGCTTTATAGATGTTCAGTGGGCTTATATGCCTATGTAAAAATTTTTTTGGTTGTCACCTATCCAAGTATTGACCAGACTCGGCGTCGATTGAACGGCCACAAGTATATCAAACGAGTTAGGCAGGTTCACTATGTTTGGAATGTAACTTTCGTTGACTTTTTGTGGTGAGCAGGAACTCTATACATTTTTGTAAACTATGGTATAAACAATTAAAAAAACCAATGTATCCATTTGCCCCTAGTCCCATATGGCCACAATCGTGAATTTTACAAAATGGCTGCCAAGAAAAATGTTTACATCAATGTCTGAGCGTATCGATAACTTAGAGCTTTTATTTTGACAGCTTAACTACCATTTTCTAGGCCAAGAAACTCCATGCTTATTGTTGCAGATGCTTTGAGACATTTGTTACAACAGTTTTTGCATGTGCTCATTATTTTCATAAGAGAAATTGGATGATAGGCCATACTAAGCACCGACCCCAAGGACATATTTATCTAGTTGTTTTGGTGTTAACTTAACAGTTGCTTCTTTGTTTAAACCAGATGGCTCCGTCAGTCGCTACCCAAAGTTAAAGTCTACTCTTATGGCTCATGTATTTGATAGTAAGCAGAGTAAAAAACCAAATCTTATTAATTCCTGTTTTCCTGATGCTGAAATAATTTAGCTTTTCAGTCCAGTTAAATTAAAACATTTTTACTGGATCTTGATGCCTATGGAGGTGTAGACACAAATGGTGTTTCCCCCATGTATCTTATAAAGACAGATAGTTTCTTAGTCCCTAAGTTATCAGTTAATTATAGCAAGCTAGTAAGAATAGGTTCTTTGTGCACATATTGAAGGATTGGTAATGTTTCTCCATTAGGTAAATGAGTTTGTGGTAGTTCTAGCCCTGCTGATTACTGCTCCATTTCACTAACCCCTATATTATCTAGAGTTGTTAAACATCTTATGATAAAACATTGAAATAGGTATGCTGAAGGTAGTAATCTGTTCCAAGGGTTGCAGTTTGGCTTTCACAACAGCCTTGAAGGTTGTGATGCCCTTCTTACAATTTTCATTGTTGTTCAGAAATCCTTCCTTTGTAGTTTGTTTGCCTTTGACCGTGTTAATCAGGATGCCCTCGTTTTCAAACTTGAACAAATAGGAGCAGGTGGGTCTTTTCTTAGCATTATTATTGAATTTTTAAGTAATAGATTAAAAAGAATAGTTGTTGATGGTCACTATACTGACTATAGGAATTTAATATCTGGTGTTTCTCAGGGTAGTGTGCTCGGCCCATTATTTTTCATGTTATATACGACTATGATTTCTGGTCTGGATAACAAGCTCATTGCGTTTGCAGACGATGCTACTCTCTTTACGTCAATTCCATCTACTAAATGTAGACCTTTGGTTGTTGAATTCCTTAGTAGAAATCTAGCTAAAATAGCACATAATGCATATTATAAGGGATGAAGTTGAACCATAACAAAATTCAAACTATGATTATATGTATGTAGATTAATGTAGATCAACTCTCTTTGAGTTTTAAGGTTGTGATTCTTGATAGCAAATTTCCTTTTTCAGAAACCTTCGGCTCGTTTCTCTTTCAATTGCACCAAAATTGGCATATTGAGAAATTCTTTTAGAATTTTTGATGATCAATCTATCCTGAAGAAATATTTTGATTCGGTCATTCTACCTTGTTTTGAGTATTGTTCAGTCTGGCCTTCAGCTGCTAAATCTCATTTTAATTTATTAAACCAACACTTACTGTTTATTAAATGGTCTATTCCTAGTCTGGATGTTAATCTCTGGCACCGTCGTAGATCGGTTCATGTTGTACAAGATTTTTCATTATTCTGACCATCCTTTGCATGCATATCTTCACAGACTCCACCACCCTGTGCTTATTTTGAGGTATTTAGCTTATCATAACAATCTTGTCTTCTTCACCCAGACTCAACAACACTATTTTAGAGTTCTAATCCAAGTTTGAACTGTCATAAATAGTTGAAAGTTGTTGCAAAGGATTTTCTGTTGAACAAGTTGATATAAGACTAGTTTCATAGTATATATATGATTGATATATTTTAACGTTGTTACTGATTTTAAAATTTTGATATTATTTTCTTATGATTCGTTCGTTATTTCTCTATTCCCTTTCCGCTCTCAGCTGCTTTTCCTGTGGGAGCCCTTGGGCTTGTAGCAGGCTGTTGGAGCCCTTCATTTTGTAGCAGGGTGATTTTCAAGCCGGAGTAGTAGCTTGATTAGTAATAGTGATAACATTTGATAATAACAATAGTAATAATAATAATAATAATAATAATAATAACAATAACAATAATAATAATAATGATATTATTATTATTATTATTATTGTTGTTGTTGTTGTTATTATTTTTATTATAATCTTTTCTTGGCAAGAATAAAAATGTGCCAATTTCTTGCTAAAGGAGTTTTTAAACTAGATACTCGTATGAATAAAAGAACAGTTGATCTTATACTCGAACTTAGATAAAATGATAAATAAAAGGTAATAATTCCGCGGCTTTCGAGAACGTGTTTTTGTGCTTTCAGCGCTTCCTTAGGCAGAAACTTACTCCCAATACAGCAAAGGGTGGTTAGCTTTCAAGAAGCACTGGAAGATCCTTCTGTGACAAGAGTGTTTTTAAAGTGACACATGGGCTAAGACCATAAGCTAACTTGGTCAGGGTCCGTGTTGACCTTTTGACAGCTTTGGAAGAAACTTAAATTAGGGTTTCAGGATAATCTTCAGAATCTCAATATTCTCAGAGCAACGGTGATTACTACTGCCTTAAGAACAGGGAAAGATGTTTTGGTAATACTGGTATCAATTTTAATTATAGTGTTTTGTTTTATGCAGTGCTCGAACATGAAATATAAATGAGTTATTTTTGGTATCAGACTGAAATAATCTTATTAAAAATGCTTTAGAGGCTTGTCACCTTTAAAAAAATCTACTTATATAGTGAAAATAATAATTACTGTGAGAAAGTTATATTTTTTTACCGTGTGTATATCTCAAAATATAAATCTTGACAGAAAATCCTAGGAATTTTATCGAAAATGGTTTGTAGGGTATGCTGACTTTATTGTAAGAAGATCCTTTGCTATTTGTCGATATAGGATTCGATTTGAGCATCCTCAAAAAGAAAATGGTTATTTATTTTTTATTATTATTAGTATTATTTGGTAGTATTTTTATTTATTTTTATTTATTATTATTATTATTATTATTATTATTTATTGTTATTATTTATTATTATTTAATATTCAATTATTTATTAAACTACAAGAGAAGTAATGAACAATTAAAACAAAATATTTTAAGAACATTAGCAACATTAAAATAAATCTTTCATATATATATGTTTATTTTATATATATATATATATATATATATATATATATATATATATATATATATATATATATATATATATATATATATAGTGTAAAAACTTCAAAACCAAAAATAATCTCAAGTTGTGAGAATGAATTGACAAACCATTGATTAGATGAAACAAAATTATTTTAGGTCAAAAGCATAAGTCACGTAAATAGTTTTTGCATGAAAATGCAAATTATTGATTAGAAATGAACGATCATTTGCAGAAGACTGAGAAATCGAAACGGTGAATTACGAAAAGATATAAGGAGAGAGAGAGAGAGAGAGAGAGAGAGAGAGAGAGAGAGAGAGAGAGAGAGAGAGAGAGAGAGAGAGAGAGAGAGAGAGAGAGAGAGAGAGAGGTAAATGTTTTATTTTAGTAATTTCATATTAAGGTTTGGATAATTCATGTTAATTTATTAATGAATTAGACGTTTTACATATTTTATTTTTCTACAGGCCATTACAAAACTCCTTTAAAGAATAGTGAGAGGAAAACTGAAATACGGACTTCTCTGAAAAATTTTATATATATTTTTATGCAATTGTCTATTTATTGATTGATTGTATGGGATTCTTTCCAGTGCTGTGTTCAATGGAATTTCTGAGGAATTTTTCTTTGAGGAATCATGAAGACCAGGCGGGTTATCTATATGAAATTATTAATATCAATGCAGCAATTACGTTAGCTATATTGCCTAATTGTTCTTAGGTTCTTATTTTTATTATTTTTATGAACTTGGTTTTAAAACATCGCCTTTGTTTTGACATGAAAGTTGGTATTGTGCAAGAAGTCATGACTATTACGGGATTATATACATAAGCTGTTTGAATTTCCCCCAAGGGGTTAATTACTGCACTGTAATAATTGTTCAATGGCTACTTTCCACTTGGTAAGGGTAGAAGAGACACTTGAGCTTTGGTAAGCAGCTCCTCTTGGAGAAGGACACTCCAAAATAAAACTACTGTTCTCTATTCTTGGGTAGTGCCGTAACTTCTGTATCATGGTCTTCCATTGTTTTGGGTTAGAGTTCTCTTGCTTTAGGGTACATTCAGGCATACTATATTATGTGTTTGCATATTTCCTTTCATCATTGGGCTATTATCCCTGTTGGAGCCCTGGGGCTTATATCATGCTTTTCCAACTATGGTTGTAGCATAGCCAGTAATAATAGTAGTAATATTAATGATAATAACAATTTATGAAAGGTCCACAAAAAGATACTATCTATCCAGGTTCTTGAAACCAACTTATTTGCTAAATTTTGTAGGCAGCAACATCAGTAATAGCCAGTAAAGTTACAACAATGGTAGTGATGATAAAATCAATTCAGTTAAATGTATTGACCATTAATAACGCCGGCAACCATAATAACAGGATTAATAATAATAAATTATCGGAATGAAGTAAACAGCAAATGCTAGAAGTCTTTTCCTCGCAGGAAGCAATTACGGAAAAACAAAAGTATCCCGAACATTTCATGGGGTTAAGACAGAATTACAAATTAAGGCAATTGTACCACAGTTTGGGTCTTTGAGTCCGGACATAAAATATACCATGGAACGAGTTCGAAGTTGCACAGTGTATTGAAGAAGTCTAGTTTATTGGTCTTGTGAGGAGGCAAGACATTATTTTAAAGAGGGTGGTTTCTTTGAGGAAAGGTGGTTGTTAGTGGATGTGATTAAAATTTTTATTATTAAAATGATTAGAATTATTGGAAGTTATTATTAAGATTACTAAAATAATTATTGTTATCAAAATTATTGATTCTATTATTATTATCGGAATTATTAAGGGTATTGTAATTATTAGAATCATTAAAATGATTATTATTAGTTATTAAACAGGTAAAAGGAAGGAGAAAGTTTTTGTTTTGATGATGCGAAAGATGTGTTAGGTGAAATTTGAAGGGTCCGTACAAACAAGGTCTATAGACCTTTGCTTACAAATTTGAAAATTATTTATATTACAGATATTGAATATACAGTATATGAGATTATAGAAGTTGAGTAATGTTTTTGAAGAGGAATGTTTTTGAACTGGGATTTTATTATTTGAGATACTAGAGGGTAATCGTTTTGTAGAAGGAGGGCTATTGAGATTTGTGTGGTAGCTGCATGACCTATGATAATTCACAGGTATCTTCTTTGAGTTGTGTTGATAGTCGTATGTTGAGGTTACCGAAAAGTCGCTTGTGGTTAAAGTGAGAATAGTTCTAGAATGTTGGATATTGATAACATAGACATACTGTACTTTCGCTTCATTATCTTTTGCTGAATGAATGATTCTCAGACGATCTGAATTCTCTCTCTCTCTCTCTCTCTCTCTCTCTCTCTCTCTCTCTCTCTCTCTCTCTCTCTCTCTCTCTCTCTCTCTCTCTCTGTGATGTTTCAGGAGAAGTTAAACAAACTGTTACCAAGGTTGAAGGCCAGTGAACAGCTTGGTGAATAATTACTCTAAACGAAAGAGAAACAAGAAATTTGAACACAGCGTACACGTATACATATGCACTCATATGATAATCGTCTAAATCTCGATAAATTAATTTTGATTTTCGGAAAAACTTCGTAATTCTTTAACCTACTACATGAAGGATCTATATATATATATATATATATATATATATATATATATATATATATATATATATATATATATATATATATATATATATATATATATATATATATATATATATACATATATATTTACACACGTTTTAAAGCTTGAAGTATCGTATTATTAAGTTTCGAAAATATCATTTGTTCATGTTGAAAATATCCATACTCATATGACAATGTAAAAATGTCGGTGGCCTTCATTGCAGAATTTTTGAAGAAAAACAAAGAATAAGAAACAGGGGAAGGAATACCACATCTCGATGCAAGTGATGTGATGGAATTTGGAAACCAGCTGACTCTTGACGTTACGTAAGCTATGGTGGAACTTGTATAAAACTCGGGGGTAAAGTGTAATTCGAAATTTGCGGAACCCGTTAGATATACATAACTGGTAAAGTCGGGCACTTGCAATGATTCCTCGTAAATAAGAAGCAACTCTTTGCCGTTTTTGGGTAGTTCCAGAACCTCTGTACCATGGTCTTGGCACTGTCTTCGGTTAGAGTTCTTTTGTTTGAGGGTACAGTCAGGCACATTATTCTATGTTTCCTTCTTTCCTTTCCTCAATGGGCTATTTTTCCTGTTGGAGCCCTTGGGCTTATAGCATCCTCTTTTCCAACTATTGTTGTAGCCTAGCTAGTAATGATATTGATAGAAGTTGAGAACTGCTTTTCTCTACCATTCCTTATGTAGCCACTCTTAACCAATAAACCAAAAAAGAAATGTTTATATATTGTCGTCTCTTGATGGAATTTTATTAGTATCCTAAATTCATTTGAACAGTTATGGCCTCGGCATATTCATTCCAAAAATATATGGTTAAAGATTGGACAGCACATTACAGACGATATCCTACGGAAGAAGAGATGAAAATACCATTCAACAGTAATGGTGATAACGGACAAAACCATTTATTATGATAAACGATTGCCCGATTGTTCAAAGTTCATATAGGCGCCTTTTCTTATTTGACCATTATTTGTGTGCTTTTTTTTTGTTTAATGAAATCAACACACATTTTCCCTTTTTATACGTGGGAGATCTAGACGGGCAAAGAAATGTTTTATGGTGTGATAATAATTAAGATGATACAAGCAAGATAAAAATAGCCGACATACGACAGTAAAAACTGTGTGTGTGTGTGTGTGTGTGTAGCGGTGTTGCCATCTATTGGCACTTGAACAGTCACAGCTTTCCTATCAAAACTATATCTGTTTAATGATAACGAATTGTCTATCTCAGAGGAAGAAACGTCTACCAATTGAACAGACACACACTAAAAACAGAAACTTCCTTAATTATATATATATATATATATATATATATATATATATATATATATATATATATATATATATATATATATATATATATATATATATATATATGTGGTATGAAAGGCTGGCAGGTCTACTGACTATCAATATAACGATTTTGACTCGGCTTCTTTAGTAATTGGAACCCATCATGTTCGGCTTAACAACGAGTAATTGCCTTAATAATGTAGGAATACCTG
>NC_090748.1:85328243-85333243 GCF_036898095.1 Palaemon carinicauda | reverse complement strand
ATATATATATGTATATATATTTATTTATATATATACATATATATGTATGTATATATGTATATATGTATGTGTATATATATATATATTTATGTATATGTATGTATGTATATATATATGTTTATATATACGTATGTATATGTATATATGTATATATGTATATATATGGATATGTATATGTATATATATGTATATGTATTGATATGAATTTGTGTGTATATGTGAATATATATGTATATATACAGTATGTATATGTATATATTTATATATATGTATATATACAGTATGTATATATGTATATGTGTATATATATGCATATATATATATGTATATATCTATATATATATATGTATATATCTATATATATATGTATGTATACAGTATATATGTATATATATGTATATGTATGTATATATATATATATGTATATCTATGTATATGTATTTATATAAATTATATATATATATATATATATATATATATATATATATATATATATATATATATATATATATATATATATATAATTTATATGAGACTTACAACCTCATACCTTGCGCAGAATGCATGTAAAGATATCCTCGCCCATTTTTAGAGTCAAACTACATTTGTAAAGAGTAAAGACTAGGCCACTATCTTAAAAAATACCCATTTCGTGTTTATAAGCACTTGGGAAGTATCTCTGTTATCTTTTCATAGTTCTTGAAGAATTATTCCATCTTTTTACACTTCTTTTCTCAGTTCCTTAACTTCTCTTCTCGTATTTCCCAAAATGCACATGTCCTCCAGGACTTTCTTGTTCCTTCGCTTAAGGATACGCTATCCCTTCATGGTTTTGTGGAAGATCCTCTGACAAATTGCATTACAAAGAAAATAAAACTGAGGAAGAAGTAAACACAGCTACGTTTTCTGTGTGAAACTAATCTTGGGACATTATTTTGAAAGCACGATTTCATAAAGTGAATTGCTTACCCAAGTTGAACCCGGAGGATGTTTTATGGTATGCATATTGCAGGATCTGGTTTCAGATAACACAAATATTAAGACTTTTTGCTTGCTTAGTGTCACCAGTTTTGTTTTATATAAAATTTATTTTTTGGTGTTTTTTTTTCTTTTTTTTTTACGTTTTGGGAAGAATTTTCAGTCTTCATGGGACATTTTTCAGGTTTTTTTTAAAAAACCTATTCTTATTTTAGTTTAAAAAATTATTTTTATCTTTTCATCGATTTTTACTGCTGTTTTGTACGTGAGATAAGCTATTAGTAATTTTCTCTTATAAAGAATGTCTTTACTTTATTAAACATCCTCTAGTTCAAACCAATTTTAATATATTCTACTTTTTCTACTGTATATCTTCATCTTCTACTAAACAAGTTATAAGGCTCGTTCAATTCTGGAATGCCTATACATAGCGCCATTTTTTTTTTTTACAATTTAAGATAGAGGCTGATTAAAAGAATCTTTACCTTTCATAAACTCATTCACGCAATAGAAATCACAATCTTAACCAGAGTTGAAATATGAGTCTGTATGTTAGTCATTTTTTCGATGAAATAATTTCTGAGAAATTCCAATTTATTCGCGTGTTGTTGCTATGGTTAAGTAAGATCTTTTTTATTAAACTTTAATGAAAATATTTTATTTTTTCTCAATATTGTAAAAAGACAAAAAAATTATACGTTAGCCAATTTGTACCCCAGGAAATGTTGATGATTACTCTTTACTACAATGTTGTTCCCAAAAATGGTGAGAACATTTATATGATATCTACGTTGTTATTCATAATCATTAGCCAAATCTTTATATTAAAGGCTATTATATGAGCCAGTGTTTCTAAACAGCCCATTTCCCCTTTAGTATATGTCATTTGGAAAAATGAATAAAAGCATAGAAATGCATTTTGAAGTTCTAGTGAAATATTTGCATGTAACCAAAGGGTAGAGGGAATGTGGTAATGAAGTATCACTTAAGAAGATGGTAAAACAATGGAAATGAAGACGGGGTTGGTGAAATAAGGAGCCTTTAGATTGAGGGTGAATTACTGTTAGGGAAACAGGTGTGAATGTAGTGAGGTTTTCCGGTTAATACATTTGTAAAACAACGTGTATCGCACAGGACCTTTAAAATGGTGATTGTTATGAGAGAGAGAGACAGAGAGAGAAAAAAAAATATATTTATATAAATATAGAACAGTTGGTCGTAATTGTATCATTACCATCAACTCAAGAAAAATTGTAGCAGTAAGCACCATTGTGTCTTTGAAATCGATACCCGATTATTAAAGGAACTTTCACAGTGAACTTAACTAATACGTTAGGCCGGCCACACACATGCAGTTAAAACTGTCAGTTTGGACTGTTCAGTTATAACTGACAGCTGTAACTGACGTTTGTGGGACCAACAGTCTCAGTTTAACAGAACTGTGCAGTTCGACTGAAGGAAATAGAAAAGTTAAAACTTTCAACTGTCAACTGTGGCTGTTTGACTGAGAACTGAGCTTCATATCTAATAGAGTATGTTTCTTTTCTTTCAGTTATTGTATCTTTCTTTTTAATGAAAGGAGATACCAGAGAAAGCAATTTTTGGTACACATTTTCACTCATTCGTAGGTAATTTTGAAAATCTTTTGCTTCATCACTTATTTCTTTCAGTAATTGAACATCAGAAGATTTATTTCGCCTCAGCAACCACTTCTTGCACCACTGTTTGCGCTTCTTAGTGCTTTTTTTTCCTATTTTCTTGTACCATTACAAATAATACCCCGAGCGCTGCTAGATCGTGCTCCTCGGAATCCATGGTTAAACTGAACGATTCAACTGTACGTCTGTGGACTTGTCAGTTGACAGTTAAAACTGTCAGTTATAACTGAACAGTCCAAACTGACAGTTTTAACTGCACGTGTGTGGCCGGCCTTATACACCTTTAACCAGGCTATAAGATAAGCCACTGAAATTGTCTTTAATAATTGAGCAGTGTTTCGTGAAATTTGATGCTATCAATAACCTCCTCTTTTTTTATTTGAGCTGTCAAGTACGGAAACACCAGATTCTAAAAGTCATTCAGTAATGGGAATAAAAGTAGTGCAATCAGATACACCAATGCATACGTTTTGAATCATGGGGTTACCACGGTACTTCTGTTAATTTTCACCCCTTCCCTGCCCAATATGCAACGAGTAGTTTCGTTTTATTAACCTCCCCGTGCGTCTAGGTGACATGGGTATTAAAGGTAGACTAATATTGTCTGAAAGTAGATGATGGGGATGAATTCACATATTTACCTTTCCATAAATGGCAGGAAAGGAGATCCAGATATTGCACTAAACTTGGGATTATAGTGTGTTCCACTTCACCACTATCCATAGACACAAGTAAATGTATATAAACCCCTTTCCAAATATTAAACATTGAAGATAGATACCATGTCAATTTGAATTACTAGGCAAAAGGCCGGGTAATGTTTTGTCCAATCAATCCCAGAGGATATTAGAGGAAATAAATATACGAGGCCTTTGAATTGACGCAAATTATATGCACATACTGTTTGTGGATCTTGGGTGTTGGGGAGGGGGTTGGGAATTGTTAGTGATACAAATTAGCATATCTTGTCTCATTTGTTTTATGCAATGTATGATTCTCCTGATAGAGGCAGTGACTTCAACCATATGCAGTAGTATACGTGATTCTTTTCTTTTAATGCCTTCTAAGGTTGACTAGATAAAGAGTGGGTCTATTGTTTACTGGCGGAAGGTTAAATTACTGGCTACACCACCACTTGGACTCTGTGCAAATCCTCTACAATGTTTAAAAGTCTCCCAGAAGACTAAAATTAATGGTTACAACTACAATCACTAAGTGCCAGTTGTGGTAAAACCAATGAATTTAGCATTCTAGAAGCGTTGTAAATGTTAGACTAAGAGGCTGTTCGAGCAAAGATCTGGGAGTGATTTTAGCCTTTTGATTTTAGTTTTTCCTTAGTATCATCTGCAGTTGGGCGGATAATTTTTTTGCCCTGTTGTTTTACTGGTTGACATTTCAAATTGCTTACCCATGAATAAGGTTTCAGTGATTTTTCAATAAAATAGAATAAAATAAATTCTGGGTAATATTGATTAAGTTGTTACCGCTTTACACTTCTTTACTTATTTATTTGATTAATGAAGTGGATGTCCCTTCATGGATCAATTTGTTGGAATTCTCTTTGAAAGAAATGGATCTTTTACAAATCATTTATGAAAAGATCATTTAAATATTAAAAGAGGACATAGCTACCTATGAGAAAAACATTTCCTTGGGAAAGAGATTCTAATTAACTGCCAATATTAACTTTATTTTTTTTATCTCAGCAAGATCTACAGAAATTGATTCCCATCATGTAATTCAAATATTTTCTTGATGATAAGAGCGACATTTTAATTGCTTCTAGCTCTTCTCAGTACTTCTATTGTATATGGATAAGGACTTTAAGAACCCACTTGAAATCCTTCTGAGGCTTAAGAAGAACCCGAGATTAGAAAAGCTCATTGGGCTCTTTGATGGATTCTGTTAAAGTTGTCCTGTTTTGATTGTCTTTACAAATAGCATTGATAGTTGACAGCAGTTAGGGAGATTATAACTATGTTTACACAAGTACTTGGATGAAAATTAACACACTTCATGTGAGTTCATTGTTTCTGACACATGATTATATATATATATATATATATATATATATATATATATATATATATATATATATATATATACATTTATATATATATATACATATATATATATATACATATATATATATATATATATATATATATATATATATATATATATGTATGTATGTATGTATGTATGTATATTGTTTAGTAGTTGAAACCTGCGTTATGTTGGAATGTCCATACCTTTGGCACATCTTTCAATGGGTACCAGCCATTGGTTTAGTCAAGAAAATGTTATGATGCTCTCAACCGTGTTTCTAAAGGCCCAGTTCTAGAGGCCGTGACGTAGCTTGTT
>NC_090748.1:85315743-85323243 GCF_036898095.1 Palaemon carinicauda | reverse complement strand
TTTTTTTTTTTTTTTTTTTTTTTTTTTTGGTAACATCTTGGTAATTTGTTATTGAAATGAAAATAAGACTCAGCTGGTATGTGGTTTTGGTTACTGAAAATCTGGCTATTAAATTTTTATTGGCTTAACATCTCTTAATTTGCTGAAAAAAAAAAATCCCAATGTACATTTCTTTAGGAATCAACCGGAATTTACTCTTTCATTCCCTAACCTATAAATTTTTGGAAATTTGTGAATAAAAGACCCATCTAAATTAATGTTTTATTGGTTTAATTAAATTTCACCATTAGTTCCTAAGGACAAATTTCTAAAAAAGAAATCATCGGATTTAATGGATTTATTTTTTATTCTATTTTGTTCTTTTAAGCTCATCGTGATTGCTATTGGGAGAGAACTTTCAATAGAAGGTTTGAAGTGTTTTCCGTAGACTTTTATCTGAAAATCCCTTAAGCGGATTAGATATAAACCACTTTTTATTGCATCAATAGAGATGTATTTTAGCGGAAGCGTCCAATGAAAATTCTTGAATTGGTGACTAGATTAGAGGTGATGGAAATGGGAATTATGAGAGAGAGAGAGAGAGAGAGAGAGAGAGAGAGAGAGAGAGAGAGAGAGAGAGAGAGAGAGAGAGAGAGAGAGAGAGACTGGGGAAACGTGCGGTAAATATTCTTGTGAAATTATGCATGTGTATATATATATATATATATATATATAATATATATATATATTTAAATATAAATATATATACATATATATATTTATATATACACACACACATATATATATATATATATATATATACACATATATATATATATGTGTATATATATATATTTAAATATAAATATATATACATATATATTTATATATATATATATATATATATATATATATATATATATATATATATACATACATACATACATACATTAATACATACATACATACATACATACATACACACACATACATACAAAATGAAACATATGAGAACCCCACAAGAATAGGTAGTGTATATTAAATTCATCCTCATTCATTCCGTCATCATCTCAATTATGGGTTTTTAAGATCTTCAGCCTCTCGCACCAGGGACTAAAGACGCGCCAATTAACGTTCGTTTAAACTGGCCGCTGCAATTGACGGGTTTATAATTGACCTTTGTGCGAATCGTGGCAGGTGGGCTTCTGCTTGGCTTCCTGATCAAAGAACAGTGCTTTCGACGTCATGCACAAAACGACTAGAGAGATAATCTGCTCTTTTAGTATTCTATGCTTTAAGATATTACATGATCTTGTTAAGCAAGATATCAACCAAGAGGTTTTATATGGCACGTACTAAAACGTCTTAATTCAACACGTCTTTCAAAATCCTCATCTGAGCGTTGCCTTTTCTATGTTGAAATATTTATTACATATTTCCTTCTCAGCCATATAATTCCTCATTTTTTCTTAGGAAGATTTAATCGTCTACACTCGCTCTCGTCTTCTCATCTCAGCAACTTTTGATTTGTAATAAGAGGCTTACTCTACAAATATCTTTTTTACGTTGTTCCTATCAACAGCTTTTGGTATCTTTTTTTTATATTAAGCGCATTATGTGTTCACACTTCTCTTTAAAAAGCGAAAATTTATCTTTCAGTCTCTTCATTCACCACCGGGAAATTAAAATAATCTTGATGGATCTTGATTCTTATGGAGGTGTGGACACAAATGGGTTATTTCTCCATTTCCTTTCCGTACTGGTCTGCTTTCCCTATTGGAGCTCTAGGGCTTGTGGTTTCCTGCTTTTTAACTAGAGTTGTAGTTTTGATAGTAATATTGTATACTACATTTCTCCATCCCTTTCTTACTTCATATCGTTAAAATAATTTCTTTCCCCAACTGCTCTTTTCCAAACCAGTCGTAGAAACTATTTCTCCAGCTTACTTTTACTCCGAATTCTTTTAAGTAAATTATATTTGCTGACCTTTTCTTGTTACAAACCGGTTATCTATCTATTCTATCTACCAAGGCACTTCTTCCAATTTTTGGGGGTAGCTGACACCAAAAAGAACAAAATGGGACTTTTCTTCCCTCCGGTCGTTCCATCCTGACGAGGGATTCAGCCGAGTTAGAGTGGTACTGCTAAGGTGCCACAACCCTCCCTCCCCCGTTATCCACCACTAATGAAGCTGCATATGTCGAATCCCCTACCGCTGCTACCTCAGCGGTGACCAAGACGACCGGAGGAAGCAGTAGGGCCTACCGGAACGGCATCACAATAGTTCACCCACCATTCATCCATATTTCTAGCTTGCTCCTTTGCCTCTTTCACATCTATCCTCCTTTCACCTAGAGCTTTCTTCACTCCATCCATCCACCCAAACCTTGTCCTTCCTCTTGTACTTCTCCCATGAACTTTTGCATTAATCACCTTCTTCAGCAAATGACCATTTTCCATACTCTCTACATGGCCAAACCACCATAACACATTCATATCCACTCTAGTTGCTAATTCATTTCTTACCCGTTCTCACCCTCACTACTTCGTCCCTAACCCTATCTACTTGAGATACACCAGTAACACCAGCCATACTCCTCAGGCACTTCATCTTAAACACATTCAATTTCTATTTCTCACCTTCATTCCTTTGAACTCATACATAACTCTCTCTACATTCATTCCTAATCCACTTATGGAAACTGTATTTCTCCAAACTCCTTTTACTCAAAAATAATTCTGGAAATTATATTTCTCCCACTTGCTTTGACACAAACCAGTTATGAAAATGGTTTCTCCAAATTTCTCTTACTCCAAACCAATTGTGGAAATTATGTTTCCCCGACTATCTCTTATTACAAACCAATTATGAATTTATATTAGTCGAAATTGCTTTTACCTAAAAGTAATTTTGAAATTTATCTCCCACCTGCATTGACTCCAAACCAGTTATGAAAATTATGTTTTTCCAAATCTCTCTTACTCCAAAATAATTATGGAAATTATATTCTCCTATCTTTTATTACAAACGAATTATGGAAACTATATTACTACAAGCTGCTTTTACCCAAAGTAATTATGGAATTTATATCTCCCATCTGCTATGACTCCAAACTAGTTATGAAAATTGTTTCTCCAAATTTTTTTCTACAAAATAATTGTGGAAATTACATTTCCCAGACTATCTCTTATTACAAACCAATTATGGAAGCTGTATTACTCCAAAGTGCTTTTACCCAAAGTAATTTTGGAATTTATCTTTCCCATCTGCATTGACTCCAAACCAGTTATGAAAATAATGTTTCCCCAAATTTATCTTTCTCCAGACCCATTGTGGAAATTATATTTCCCAACCCGCTTTTGCTCTAATTCATTTCTGGTATCCGCAACACATTATTATTGTTATTACTAGGCAAGCTACAACCCTAGTTGAAAAAGCAAGATGCTATAAGCCCAAGGGCTCCAATAGGGAAAAATAGCCCAGTGAGGAAAGGAAATAAGGAAATAAATAAATGATGAGAATAAGTTAACAATAAATCATTCTAAAAACAGTGACAACGTCAAAACAGATATGGTCTATATAAACTTAACAACGTCAAAAACAGATGTGTCATATATAAACTATAAAAAGACTTGTCAGCCTGGTCAACATAAAAACATTTGCTCTAACTTTGAACTTTTGAAGTCTACTGATTCAACTACCCAATTAGGAAGATCATTCCACAACTTTGTAACAGCTGGAATCAAACTTCTAGAATACTGTTTAGTATTGAGCCTCATGATGGAGAAGGCCTGGCTATTAGAATTAACTGCCTGCCTAGTTTTACGAACAGGATAGAATTGTCCAGGGAGATCTGAAGGGACATTTTTCTAACCTTCTGTTATTCCATATCAGTTGTTGAAATTATGTTTAACAAAATTGCTTTTGATGCATAATAGTTATGGAAATATTTCTCCCACCTAACGTTACTCCATATCACCTATATTTCTCCAACTTGCTTTTGATCCAAAACAGAGTAGGAAATTATACTTCCCATATATGCTTTTACTCCTAGTCATTTTCGTAACCTTTTAGTGCATATTAGTTATGGAAATTGTATTTATGTAACATACTTTTACTTCAAACCAACTTTACTCAAGACCAATTATGTGCCTAGACACATTACTCTATCATCTACATATCTTTTAAACAGGCTTTTATATTATTATGGTGAAATATCCTAGACCCTCAAGGAAGATACTATCCTCACAATGCATCCAAAATGCTTCCCATATTGCCCTGAATTGGTTTTATCCAAAGCCTTAATTGAATTTATACATGCAACCCTCTGCAATTGCATTATTGCAACATTTTCCTTGCTAAGTGAGGGTCTCAACCTTCAGCTAATCTTCACTCCTCTTTTGTTCATCCAATGCAAGCCTTTGGAAAGCTCAGCTAACATCATTAACTCCAATATTGCATAGAAAGGACGAGATGCATTTACTGATTTTTATTGCATAGTTTGCCTACACTGCTTGCACGAGAAAATCTTGGCAGAGAAACAAAACTAAGAGAAATTCTGTCGACTAAGCGGAGATTAGAAAGGTTATTGGTCAATTTGTTTTCTCGGAAAAGATTTCCTTGTCCCATTTTATTCCATCTTTTCTTGGGTTGTCTTCATGATCTTCCATATATCTTTGGATGCTTGGGTTCTTATGTATCATCGTCCAGTATATCGCACTGTATTAATCTACCTAAGCTAGCGTGTCTCTAATATGTAGACGTTTGTAGAAATGGCTGTTTAATTCCATGGTTTGCTTGTGTATTTTTATGCTCATGTTCAACTATCAATATTTCAGTATTAAATATGGTTTTCGATTATTGCATGACTTTAGTTTGAGTATACCTTATTGTTCATTTTTTATATTGAGGAACGTGAATATGAAATAAAGTAAACTAATACCATTTATAATTTATGAACAGTGCATAACCACGTTTGTATATTGTATATGTTTACAGGTGTGTATATTGTCGTCAAATGGTTTCCTCATTTCATGAAATGGGCGGTTTCATAAACGTGGTGTAACATATACATACCTGAAAATATTCTTTCCAATTGATATTCTTTCATTTCTACTATTACATGATATTAATGCTAGCCTTTGCCACGCTACTGTGATGACGCAAGTCAGGTTAAGGAGTCACACGACTGCTTATACTTTTAAAACAAGGAATCCAATAAGAAACACACACTCACTTTTTCACCTTCACCTGATGCTTGTAATACACTGTATCCGATTTGGTCGATGTTGACAAGCGCTGAAGTTGTACCGATGGAATTCTCACGTATAAAAACGAAAAAATCACCTAAACGAAGTACAATAGAGGTTTTGTTCCTTGCAAGATGTCGATTGATGTGACAGATATAGTCGAAAGACCTTCAATGTTAAGTATAAGTATTAAAGAAATAAGAAATTTCAACAACGTAGGGGACTTATACTGCACTCTTGCTAAACCTTATCTTGAAATAGTAGCCTAATATTAAAGAAAGTTCCTTCAAGCTGTTTTGGTATTATAAATCTATAACTTCATTTTTTTTTCAACATAGAGTAGCGGAATTTATTCTTTACTTATTTTCTTTAGCATGAAGTTTAGCTAACTTTAAAATAGGAGATTGAGAAGTTTCAACATACGTGGTCTTTACTGCAGTATCAAATTGCGTACTGGGAACACAAAGTAAATGATCAATATTATTTTGGAGAGGTTCATTTAGTGAACTATCACTTTCAAATTATAACCTATATGCGTATGGCTGAATGGAAGTCCTGGTTTTTAAATGGATGTATAAGTATTAACTGATAAGTACATATCAACAACAACGGCAACAAATGCAGCTATTTCTAGTCAACTGCAGGACAAAGATCTCAGACATAAGAATTCATGTCTGGGGTTTGGCCAGTTCTCATCACCAACGCTGGCCAGGGCTGATTGGTGATGGTGGGAGATTTTCGTCTGATCGCTCATAGCAACTCAACCTAGTATGGGTGCCCATGATACACAAACTCTTTCACCACGTTAAGGTATCCCCACTTGATATGGGTTAAATATACTCATGCATTCATAAACTTGCTGATATAATCCTAAAAATTGATTTCCTCTGAGAAAATAATACTTAAAGAAAGTAACTCAAATATGAGAGAAATAAAGAACGGACTGGAGCCCTGACCCCTCTCATCTAAAGCGAAATATATGTGTGGAGGGGGGGGGGGGGGACTTTAGCAGCGCTAATGGAACAGGTAAATCACGACCCACATTTGTTCCCTTTCCCCGTTCCCTGATAACTCTCCCTACCACTCTCCAAGGACCCTCGTATATCCGCTACTAATCTTTTCGACCCCCTCCTCCCCCACTCTATGCAAAGACGTCCTTTAGCATAGCTAACCTAAAGCTTAAGGTCAAAGGGCATTGGGCCCCACCTTTAACACCACACCCCTCAATCCATCCCTCCTTGAAGAAATACCTCCGAACGGTGTGTCACTTCTTCCAATGGCCGTCTCTCTCTCTCTCTCTCTCTCTCTCTCTCTCTCTCTCTCTCTCTCTCTCTCTCTCTCTCTCTCTCTGCTTATTGATCCTCTCTCTTATTTTATATCCGTATACATCTCCCTTTAGTTCTCCCTCTCTTTCATTCTCCTCCTCTGCTTGGGTAGCTTTCTTTGCATCTTATTACTGTTTATCTGTATCTTCCTGTTTTCTCTACTCGCCAAACGTCACTTATACAAATTGATATAATCTTCCATATTATAGTGTTTAAAGTGTGTAAATTGTACACAAACACCATGGAAATGACATGAAAATATACCGCTTCCTTTATTTCTAGATTCATTTACAGGAAACTTTAATTTGAGAGAGAGCATAGAAGAGACCCTTTACCTATGGTAAGCAGCTCTTATAGAAAGATAATCCAAAATCAAACCATTATTCTCTAGTCCTGGGTAGTGCCATAACCTTTGTACCATGGTCTTCCACTATCTTTGGTTAGAGGTCTCTTGGCTGAGGGAACACTTAGACACACTATTCATCTGTTTTTTTTTTTTCTTTTCCTCAGTGGGCTGTTTTCCCTGTTATAGCTCTTGGGTTAATAGCATCTTGTTTTCCCAATTAGGGATCTAGCTTATTTAATAATGATATAAAATACATACATTGAAGCTTTAATTATACACCATTTTGATCGCTATAGGCTTCCTAACAGAATGAAAAAAAGGAGTTTTCTCAATCCAAAGAATAGATGCAAATAACCCCTTTAAGAGTTAGTGCCCTCAGTGCACCTCACAAGATAAACTGTAAGGAATACTTAAGGGTGCTTGCAGAGATGCTTTTGCCACTAGCTGCATGTACTTCATATCCTATTTTACCTCCGTTCACGCTTCCCTTCTTCCTTCTTGCTGTCCAACCTCTTCTAATTTTTCCTTTATAATGTGGCTGGAGGATTTTCCTCAATTGCAGTTTGGCGCTGAATAGCTTTACACGCCCAATTGCTAGGT
>NC_090748.1:85298243-85313243 GCF_036898095.1 Palaemon carinicauda | reverse complement strand
TTAACGTTAGTTTGGTTTATTATGATTAAGCTTATATAAATACCCGGAGGTTATTTTTATTCATACTTTAGAATTAATCCGATAAAGTTACTGTGTAATAATTTTCCAATATATTTTTTGATTTTCATTCTTGATTCCATATACGTTCCCTTACTATTATTAGTGATAATGATAGTAATTTCATTAATGATAATACTTTACTTTAGTATATGCCATATACAAGGAAAGTTGTGAATATCAAGTAAATGAGTTTATTAAAACATCGAAAATAACAGAATGCAATATCAAATACATCCTAAAAGATGAAAGTAAGGCGTTAAGTGTTTAGAAATTCATTTCAACATAACATGTTTCTTACCAGGCACACATGCTCAAATAAATAAATTAATTAATTCATATTTATACAAATCCACGAAGAACCATAAACACATGTAAGTACTGTGGCTTGTTTAGTAACGTCTCTGCCTGGTGTTTGTCAGTCGGGGGTTCGAGTCCCGCTCAGACTTGTTAGTGCCATTAGTGTCTGAAACCTTACCATCCTTGTGAGCTAAGGTTAGGGGTTTGGGGACCTATAGGTCTATCTGCTGAGTCATCAGCAGCCACTGCCTGGCCCTCCCTGGTCCTAGCTTGGGTGAAGAGGAGGCTTGGGCGGTGATCATATAATATATGGTCAGTCTCTAGGGCATTGTCCCTAGCCTCTGCCATTCATGAGTGACCTTTAAACCTTTAAAACTTTAAACTCCGTAGTAGAACAAGTACAGGTAAGTTCAATAACATCATGTTTTCTGTATAGAAAGTATGTTATGTTCCGGGATGTGTGGTAGTGTCGAATTTTTGAACTTGACTGTGTTCTTTCTTTAATATATTTTATTCGATCCCTTCTTAAAAAGGTTAAATAAAGAAGGATCTAAAATAGCGGCTTTGTCTAATGATGAACATAATGCGTCACTCCCGTTCAATATCTTAATTAAGGAATGTTTATTTGTGAATTACTCTCTTGAAGATTAGTTCAATATTATCTTGGCTTAATTAGTTTTTTACCTACATCCTATATTTTTATGGAAGTTTAATTTAGAAATCTGTCGGGTTTCAGTTATATTCCCTTTGAATATTTACACATTTGGTTAATGATAATAATTCCAATAACAATAGCTTGCATTAAGGGGGTCGGGAGTTCAAGTCCTGCTCAAGCCCCATTGTTTATTGTAGTGTTCATAAACTCATCGTTCTTGTAAGCTACGGATGGTAAAGTCGAGATATTTATTTAATCTTCAGTAATCGTTACCAGGCTCTCCCTATCCCTAGTTAGGGTAGGGGGGAGTTCTGATACAGCATGTATGAATGATCGGGCTATGGGAAATTGTCTTTTCCCTTGCGTCCGGCGCTCATGAGTGACCTTTGATCTGTTTTTCTGTTTTAGTTTAATAATGGTAGGTTGCTTATTACATTTTTTTCCTATTTATTTTTCTCCCTCCTGTTCGCTCTCATTAAATAAAATTAAAGAGAATATAAACTATTTTAGTCAAAATCCACATGAAATACATTTTCCATCAAAAGATTTTAACTCTTAATCTTTCCTCGCGAAACAAAAGTCTTGCAAGAAACCATGAAGAATATACCTCCGGGAAAGGATAGCATTTTGGCTAATGAAGATCCCTTGGTAATTCATTCTTAATTTTCGCCCTCATTCGAGTCCCAGACTTGAAAGAAGTCATTCATAAAACAAGCAGCTTTTCAACAAATACGGAAACTTCTTAAGACATGAAAACGCTCACGACTCCGGAGGGGAAACCGTCCATTTCTCTTTTATGCAGTGGGAAAATGAAGGAATTCAAGAGTTACTTAACTAAATGAGGACTGATTCACAGACAGAAGCCACGGACCTGTTAGCTTTGACTGAGGACGTCTAAATTACTTTTAGGGGACGATGAATCAATCTCCGCCTTTCAACAAGTTCAAATGCCCAGTTTTTCTTTGATTATTCATATTACTCTTAGTACAAGTATCAGTGACTTTATTCAATCATATAGTATCTGATCTAAATTAAAATCACCCTTAAAGGTTTTAAAATGCCACCCATGAAAGGCAGAGGCAAGGACAGTGACATTGCCCTATGAAGTAGGACAATGGCCTAGAGACTAGCTATACAGTATATATATATATATATATATATATATATATATATATATATATATATATATATATATATATATATATATATATATATGTGATCAGCGCCCAAGTCTGCTCTCCACCCAAGGTAAGACAAATGAGGACCAGGCAATGGCTGCTTATGATTCAGCAGATAGACCTATAGGCTCCCCCGAACACCCCATCCTTAGCTCACAAGGATGGTAAGGTTGCACCAACCAAAGGAACTAACGAGTTTGAGCGGGACTCGAACCTCAGTCTGGCGATCACCCGGCAAGGATGTTACCAACAGGCCACCACAACAGGATCCAACAGTATTGCAGCCCTGATAGTTATTGCCTTTGTTTTAATAAATCATTCCTGATCTTGGCTTTATTCAAATACACATCATATCCAATTATCATATTTTATTTGGTTATTCTTTCAATATGGCTATATAGAACCTCCCTTATTTTTATCGTGTATTGACCTAAACTACCTGCATTTTTGTTGCCATCTCCCAACTTAGTGTTCAGCTTATTTCATTTTTTACTTGTGTGTAACTGGCGTAGCATGGTTCGATTTTACAAATTCAATCTAGTTTAATATTGTAATGCTCTAATTTATCAGTAATATATGAAATTTTTAACGTGCTAAAAAATACTTACAAAAATTAACTATAAAAAAAATTCTCGGAAACAGATTCGAAAAAGATACTCGGAAAAAAAAATTGAAAAGAAGGTTCTTGGAAAATCGACTGGAAAAAGATACTCGGAAAGTTGACTTGAAAAAAATATATTTGGAAAATTGACCTGTAAAAGGTATTCGGAAAATTTATTCAAAAAGAAAATCTCGGAAACTTTACTTGAAATAGATAGTCGGAAAATCGACTCGAAAAAAAGATAGTCGGAAAATTGACTTGTAAAAAGGTATTTGGAAAATTTATTCAAAAAGAAAATCTCGGAAACTTTACTTGAAATAGATAGTCGGAAAATCGACTCGAAAAAAAGATAGTCGGAAAATTGACTTGTAAAAAGATACTCGAAAAATTGACTTGTAAAAAAATATACTTATAAAATCGACTTGAAAAAAAGATTCTCGTAAAATCGACTTGAAAAAAAGATTTTCGTAAAATCGACTTGAAAAAGATGCTAAAAAAATCGACTAGAAAAAAGATACAAGAAAAATTTACTTGTAAAAAAGGGTACTCGGAAAATTGCTTTAAAAAAAAACACTTGGAAAATTTAATTTGAGATAGATTCTCGAAAAAAAAATGTCTTGAAAAAAGATATTTGGAAAATCGATTTGAAAAAGAGATACGAGGAAAATTAACCGGAAAGAAAGATTTTCTGAAAATCGACTTGAAGAAGGTTTCTCGGAAAATTCACTTGAAAAATATACTCTGAAAATTGACTTGAAAAATATACTCTGAAAATTGACCTGAGGAAAGATTTTCGGAAAATTGGCTTGAAAAGGTTAATCGGAAAATTTGCTTGAAAATAGATACTCTGAAAAATAACTTGAAAAAATATTCTCGGAAAATGACTTTATAAAGATAGCCTGTACGAAAAATTGACTTAAAAAGATCCTCGGAATAATGATTTGAAGATAGATACTGAAAATTGAATGAAATAAAAAGGATTCTCCGAAAAATTGACTTGTTAAAAAGAATTTCAGAAATAAAGGTAAATAGTTGACTTAGATCATCTGGCCATAAATGATAGTGTAAGTTTATTTCTACTATAGTCCATTTCTTTTATCGAGGCAGATTTGCACCGACTCGCAGTGGCGCCCTTTTAGCTCTGAAAATTTTTCTGATCGCTGATTGGTTAGAATTATCTCGTCCAACCAGTGAGCGATCAAGAAACTTTTCCGAGCTAAAAGGGCACCGCTGCGAGTCGGTGCAAATCTGCATTGGTAAAAGAAATTGACTATAGGCGGTAAGGTTAGAGTTCTTTTCCCTGGCAGAAGTAGTCTGTTTATCATGAACTTCACTAAGTATTCTCCACGGTCTTAACGGATAACAATTTTCTGGTATTTCCCCTTTACAGGGCTCAGAAGCTTTAAATATACCAGTTCATAGAAAGCTGCCATGAACACCAGACTGTAAAATCTCTGATTAGTAAATGAATCTAAGTTTTCATCCTCTCATTTTTTCAGTTGTCTTAATTTCTTGATGCTTGCTTCACCCATGACCTTCACGCTGTCCTCTGGAATGAAGGATCTTGCATGCATTCCTTTTTTATGTTCATATTTCATTCCAAGGGCAGCTTCTATTCATGGACGAATAACGAGACACGAAAGTTTCTTAAAAGAATTTAAAACTCTCGTTCAACTTTCTTCTCTTTTATTAAAACTATTATTGCTGACATTTCAACATGAGAAATTTTCTCCTTTGATTGGCGAGGAGGTAAAAATTTTGGTTGAAGTTATCTCTTGTTGTTTTTACTTGAATGCAATCATCATTATAAACATTTCGACGGAAATTGAGGAAAAATACAAACGTTGCAGAGACTATCAAGTGTAGATAATAATGCTTGCATGGTATTATCAGTAAGATCGATACCTATAACATATATTTTGAAATCTAAAATATAATTAGTGATCAGTGATTACGAATAGTTCATCAGATATGAATGGCTCTTATGATTATCATAGTTTATTCCTTAAGCTTTTGTAAGCTTTTTATTTTATTTTAAAGAATCAAAATATTGTAGTGCTCAATGGGTGTTAGAGCTATTCATTAAGGTTCATTTGTAGTATTTCTTATATCTGATATACATTTATGACGTTAGGAGTAATTATCTCCGCCAACGAAGTTAGAATGAGGTTATGTTTTCGCCCTTGTTTGTGTGTTTGTATGTGAACATCTTCCTGGCTACAATTTTAATCGTAATGAAACTTGTTATACCTGTACCTTCACAGAATACAGTCACTAATGTTTAGCAAAAGTTTGATATCATTTCTAATTTCTAAATTTTACAATTCATTGTTTTTTATATCTGGTTTCGTTTCACCGATATGCCATGTCATTTTCAGTTCGGAAATGCAGATTGACCTTTGGTTCCCTTCAATTTCATTTTACGATGTTTTCCCTCAAGAGCTTTAACTAATTAATCTGTAATTGAAATCAAAATGACGTAGGGTAAAGGGAAGCGCGGTTTCACATTGTCAAGTTAACGTTCCTTAATGATTTGCACAATAAAAATGCCGTAGGTGTCATTAGTGTTGCTTTGATTTGTTTTTTATTATTGTTCCAGCTGCGGGTATCTCTTCACGCGAATGTTACAGTTAATGTAGGGGTAACACAACTAGGAATTATTATCACTTTCATTTCTCTGTCTTTTTACAAATACACAAACAAACACTTATATATATATATATATATATATATATATATATATATATATATATATATATATATATTTCTACCTCATACTTGGGATCGAACGCTAGCCCCTTCTAATGAAAGGCCAGGTCGAAACCAACCATGCCACGAGAGGCCATAAAGGAAATCAGAACCTGACGCTAACTAGCTGTCCGAGGATTTACCTGGCGAGACATCAGTCTCTTACCAGCGAGTTTTACCCGATTTCCCGGCCCACCACGTGACACAATTGGTAGTAATTCATTCAAATTACCCCTAATGAGTCAATATGGATAAATATCAACACAACATCGTGTTCAAATAGAAATAAATTTCTACCTCATACTTGGGATCGAACGCTAGCCTCTTCTAATGAAAGGCCAGGTCGAAACCAACCATGCCACGAGAGGCCATAAAGGAAATTAGAACCTAACGCTAACTAGCTGTCCGAGGATTTACCTGGCGAGACATCAGTCTCTTACCAGCGAGTTTTACCCGATTTCCCGGTAATCCTCGGACAGCTAGTTAGCGTCAGGTTCTGATTTCCTTTATGGCCTCTCGTGGCATGGTTGGTTTCGACCTGGCCTTTCATTAGAAGGGGCTAGCATTCGATCCCAAGTATGAGGTAGAAATTTATTTCTATTTGAACACGAAATAAATTTCTACCTCATACTTGGGATCGAACGCTAGCCCCTTCTAATGAAAGGCCAGGTCGAAACCAACCATGCCACGAGAGGCCATAAAGGAAATTAAAACCTGACGCTAACTAGCTGTCCGAGGATTTACCTGGCGAGACATCAGTCTCTTACCAGCGAGTTTTACCCGATTTCCCGGTAATCCTCGGACAGCTAGTTAGCGTCAGGTTCTGATTTCCTTTATGGCCTCTCGTGGCATGGTTGGTTTCGACCTGGCCTTTCATTAGAAGGGGCTAGCGTTCGATCCCAAGTATGAGGTAGAAATTTATTTCTATTTGAACACAAGTATGAGGTAGAAATTTATTTCTATTTGAACACGATATAAATTTCTACCTCATACTTGGGATCGAACGCTAGCCCCTTCTAATGAAAGGCCAGGTCGAAACCAACCATGCCACGAGAGGCCATAAAGGAAATTAGAACCTGACGCTAACTAGCTGTCCAAGGATTTACCTGGCGAGACATCAGTCTCTTACCAGCGAGTTTTACCCGATTTCCCGGTAATCCTCGGACAGCTAGTTAGCGTCAGGTTCTGATTTCTTTTATGGCCTCTCGTGGCATGGTTGGTTTCGACCTGGCCTTTCATTAGAAGGGGCTAGCGTTCGATCCCAAGTATGAGGTAGAAATTTATTTCTATTTGAACACGATATAAATTTCTACCTCATACTTGGGATCGAACGCTAGCCCCTTCTAATGAAAGGCCAGGTCGAAACCAACCATGCCACGAGAGGCCATAAAGGAAATTAGAACCTGACGCTAACTAGCTGTCCGAGGATTTACCTGGCGAGACATCAGTCTCTTACCAGCGAGTTTTACCCGATTTCCCGGTAATCCTCGGACAGCTAGTTAGCGTCAGGTTCTGATTTCCTTTATGGCCTCTCGTGGCATGGTTGGTTTCGACCTGGCCTTTCATTAGAAGGGGCTAGCGTTCGATCCCAAGTATGAGGTAGACATTTATTTCTATTTGAACACGATGTTGTGTTGATATTTATCCATATTGACTCATTAGGGGTAATTTGAATGAATTACTACCAATTGTGTCACGTGGTGGGCCGGGAAATCGGGTAAAACTCGCTGTTAAGAGACTGATGTCTCGCCAGGTAAATCCTCGGACAGCTAGTTAGCGTCAGGTTCTGGTTTCCTTTATGGCCTCTCGTGGCATGGTTGGTTTCGACCTGGCCTTTCATTAGAAGGGTCTAGCGCTCGATCCCAAGTATGAGGTAGAAATTTATTTCTATTTGAACACGATGTTGTGTTGATATTTATCCATATATATATGTATATATATGTATATACATACATATATATATATATATATATATATATATATATATATATATATATATATATATATATATATATATATATATATCATCATCATCAGCAACATCAGCCGTTAGTAGTCCACTGCAGAACAAAGGCCTCAGAAATGTCCTACCACTTGTGTCTTTTTATGGTCTTTCTATGTCAGTTCACACCCGCAAACTTTCATAGTTCGTCAATCCATCGTCTTCTCTTCCTTCCCCTGCTTTTGTAATCTCTAGGGACCCATCCTGTTATTCTTGATGTCCATCTGTTATCTGCCATTCTCATTATTATGTCCTGCCTACGTTCATTTCTTTTTCTTACATGTTGAAATATCCTTTACTTTAGTTTGCCCTCGTAGCCATGTTGCTTCCTTTCTGTCTCTGCGTTATTCTTTCTATAGCTCTCTAAGTTGTAACTAGTTTATGTTCTATCATCCAATATTTTTATATAATTCTAATACTTTCATCTATTATCCTTGTTAATGTTAATTGCTCCCTCTTCCCGTCATTATTTATTCATCATGATTGTATTTTCTCTCACTTGCAAGTCCTTCGAAAGTAGAAATTTGTTGCACACAATTTTCCGTTGATTTCCTTTATATACACTTGAGATAGATGATTTGAATGAAATTCCCCCAGATGCTGAAGCCTTGATGAAGATGGGGGGCTTAGGGATTAGCAGCTGGGCTCTAATGAACAGTGGGAACTACTTTCCCACTGGACCTTGGTGCCCAACTGTTGATCCAACTAAATAAGTCAGCACTTTCTCTTTTCTTTTTGGTTATTTCTTTTTTCTCCCATCTCTTCCTTTTGGGCTCGATATTGTTGACGACTTTGGCTTGTTTGATTATACGTTGGCTGCTGCTTTGAATTTGGCACAGTGTGGGATGGACGGCTTTCCATCTCAACCTGTGCCAATTTAGACGCCATCACCCTCTGGCAGACCCCATTGGGTGCAGACCAAGTCTGTTATGAGTCGGGCTCCAGTGATCCGGTTTTAAGTCACCCATATTTGCGGGTAATGGGTGACGCCAGGCATTGGAGTCGCCGGTGGGAGGGGCTAACCACCCCCACTGACCAGTGTACGCCCACCTTAAGAGAGGCAGCCCCTCTCTAATAGAGGACTAGTCCCCGCTGAAGCCTCTTCTCGTGTTGGGCCACATGAGATAGGAGGACTGACATCCTCCGATAAGAGGTGGATAACCCGGCTTGCTCTTTCCAAAAAAACAACCCCTCTGTTGACCTGGAAAATACAAACATGGGCCTCGGTAAAGACAGCTCTAACTTGGGTTCTAATATCGTTACATTAGAACCTTATTCACGTCAATGTTAATAATAAGAAACACTAGAGAAGAAGAGAGAGAGTGAGAAATGATGACAGTACAGAAAGATATAGAAAAGTAGAAGTATTACCTAGTCACTATGTTTATTTTAGAATTTGAAAATGCAATACATGAACGTGTAAATGTTTTTAAAGCTAACAGGGAAATAGTTGCTATACGTGGAGGGCAGCCAAAAATTATACCCCAGGGAAATGGAAGTCTCTTGATAGAGACACCATCCCCATTACAAGGTGAAAGATTAAAAACACTTACGACACTGGATGGTCATAGTGTAAAATGCGTTTCGCACCCTACTTTCAACCAGATTAGAGGTGTGATACATGCTCCAGAATTGCTGGACATAGAGGAAAAGGAAATTGAGGATGAACTGAAAAGTCAAGGAGTAGTAAAAGTAGTCAGAATGAGAAAGAGAGTTGGAGAACAACGTATTCCTCTTGCTACTTTGATTATAACATTTGATCAGTGTAGATTACCAAATGTTATTAAAGCTGGTTGGCTATCTTAGAAGGTGAAACCTTATATCCCTTCTCCATTAAGATGTTATTATTGCCAAATGCATGGCCATTTAAGCCAGAAATGCAAGGAAACGCTAAATAATAATCCAGCTGTTTGTGCCAACTGTGGAAAAAAAAGTCATAGGGTATGCTTAGAAAATCCAAATTGCATACATTGTGGGGAAGCACACCCAGCTACATCTTAAAGCTGTGTTAAGTTCATTTTTGAAAAAGAAATTCAGGCCATTAGGACCATGGAAATGGTTACTTTTAGAGAGGCTCGTAAAAGAGCTCTTGAAAAGCATATAAGACCAGGGCAACCTTTTTCAATGGTTCTGAAGAAAAACTTGCCAAAGCACACGGACGAAAATATATTCCCACTTCTAATATAAAGAAACATACGAAAGTAGTTAAAAAGGTTGAAAGTCCCATCGAAAATCTATATCCAAAAATTGTAGAAAAATCAAAACAGATACTTGAATATCTGAAAGGTATTAAAAAATCATTTACTCCCATTCTAAACAAGAGTACAAACCTCTCTCAGGCCGTGTCCTTGCCTGATTTGATGGAGGTTCCACTTGAAACCAATTTACCTGGTGAACCTGTGGTGGGGAAGGTGCAAAAACCTGACAGATCACAACCTTTCAATCGAAAAAGAGAGACCTCCATCTCTCTCGCCTCCTACCATAAGAGAAATTAAAGTCACGACTTCAAATAAATATGATGTCTTGTCTGCAGATGTTTCTGATCAACTGGAAGGTGAATTGAACAGATCAGAAATTCAAGTTGAGGTCAAGGACACAAAGAAAAAGATGAACACAAAACCCACTATATCAAGATCCTCTCTAGAGATACCACCGGGAAATATTGTTAGATCAAATATTGCTTATGGGAAGACTTCATCTAAGGTGTCTTCCAAAAAATAAACCATAGATTTTTCCTCCATTCTGCAATGGAATTTCCATGGTTTAAGGGCAAAATATGAACAACTTGCTCCTCATACGTTAGCACTCCCTTATAACTGTATGTCTACAGGAGAGCAAGCTCGATGCTAATACTCCTTGTTCTCGAGAGTATGTTAGCTATAGGACACCATATGATCAACAAGCAGGGAGCCATGGGGGAAGTCTTATATACGTTCGTCGAGATGTTCCCCAAATATCTTTTTCTATCTGTACCCCTCTGCAGGCAGTGGTTGTACAGATTGATAAAGGGAAAAAATACACAATCTGTTCTCTTTACTTGACCCCAAATGATAACATCTCATATGATAATATAGTAGAGGGGATTAAGCAACTCCCACAACCCTTTCTCTTACTAGGAGATCTTAATAGTAGACATCCTTTATGGGGTGATATTTTGGCAAACGCAAGGGGTAATATTATATCATCAATTTTGGAGAATGAAGATGTAGGACTTCTTAATACAGGAGAGCCTACACACTTTCATGTTCAGACAGGTACCTTGTCCTGCATTGACCTATCAGTTGCAAGTTCTGTCTTCTCGATTTTAATTGGAGAACATTAGATGATTGGTATACTAGTGATCATGCACCAATTATTATAAACACTAACAATGGTCCACCTTTACAGAGATCGCCTCTATGGAATCTTGATAAGGCGGACTGGGATAGATTTCGGGAGCTAAGTGAAATTGAAGGAAATGCAGAACAGTTTGCAAGTGTTGATGATGCCATAGACTTACTTATGGAACTCTTCACACAGCAGGAATCAATTCCATTCCCAAAACAACAGGGATATTCAGACGACGCCCAGTCCCCTGGTGGTCATCAAAACTAACTGCCATGCACAGAGCCACAAGAAAGTCTTTAACTCGATTGCGCATGCGCCTTTCTGAGGAGAATTTAGTCATATACAAGAAATGTAGAGCACAGTTCCATCGTTCCATGAAAGAAGCTAGGCGCCAGTCTTGGATGTCATTTGTTTCCTCTATTAACAGTAGAACACCAACATCATCTGTGTGGAGGAAAGTCAAAAAGATAGCAGGCAAATTCACCCCAAACCCACCACCAGTGTTAAGGGTAAATGGCCAGTATATGACTGGAGCAACTGAAGTTAGCAATGCCCTGGCTGACCATTTTTCAAATGTATCGTGCAAGTGTGAAGCAGCTCCTGGTCACCAGTATAGGAGCATTGAAGAAAAGAAAGTTTTAAATTTCGCAACAAGAAAGCAAGTCATACAATTCTCCTTTTACTGAAAGAGAATTTGATTCTGCACTTGCTACGTGTAACGATACAGCCCATGGACCCGATGGAATTCCATATGCAATGATTAAACACGTACCTTTTAATACAAAGTTAGGTATTTTAAGTATTTTTAATAGAATATGGCATGATCATAGTTATCCATGCGATTGAGAACTAGCCATTATTTTAGCCTTTTTAAAACCCGGTAAGGGCAAGTTTTTAGCAGCAAATTATAGGCTAATTGCATTGACATCTTGTTTATGCAAAATCATGAAGAAGATGGTAAATGTAAGACTGATGTGGTACCTTGAAAAGAAGGGTATTTTATCACCCATTGAATGTGGATTCAGAAAAATGCACTCAACGACTGATGTGCTGCCTTGTAAGGCACTCAACATACTTTGAGTTGCACCCAAAATCTCCAAAACCTTATGGGTTTCGGGTGAAACAATTATATATTAAACAATCTGGGTGTAATTAGAATTAAGGTGCTTCCATTCAAGGTATCATCAACGCCTTCATGGAAATTACCTGACGATCTTTTTGAAAATACTTTATTGGAGTTAAGAAGAATATGACTGTCTTGGAATCCAGGTCTCTTTTTATGGAACTTGTTGCAGAACATAGGGAATCGACTTTTATATATATTGATGGCTCCAAATCTGATGCTGGCGTTGGATTTGGAGTTCATGGTAATGGTTTTAATTGTAGAGTTGCACTTCCTCTAACAGCTTCCATATTTACTGCCGAAGTGTATGGCATACTAACCGCTATTGAGAAAATATCTTTGGAAAAGGAGGGTAATTTTACAAGTTTTAGTGATGCAAGGAGTGTTCTTCAAGCTTTAGAAGTTTTTAATTCTAGTAACCCTCTAATTTTAAAAATTTTAGAATGGCTTTTTATTATTGGACGGAGAGGTACAACAGTTCGATTTTGTTGGGTTCCAGCACATCTAGGTGTGTCTGGGAATGAGAAGGCAGATTTATTGGCGAAGAATGCGGCATCCGACTTGTTACCAAGGAGGTATCCCATTCCCTGTAATGATTTCTTACCTTGCATCAAGAAATTGGTTTGTAATAAATGGCAACAGCACTGGGATAGTCTAGATAGCAATAAAATGAGGGAAGTAACAAATGTCATATCGCCTTGGAGGTATAACATGATACCCCGAAAATGGGAGAAGACTCTTTGTCGTCTCCGTATTGGTCACACTCGGTTGACACACGAGTTTCTGCTGAAGGGCCAACACCAACCGTATTGCGAGGACTGTTTAGTACCTTTAACAGTGAGGCATTTGTTGACCGAATGCTCTAATTACAATAACTTAAGAAATAGATATCTGTTTGAGGCTCGAGGTGAGGATGGCAGGTTCATCCTTGCCAAGATTCTTGGACATGATGTGTCCTACTATGCGAGCGGCATTTTTATATTTATTTCAGAAGCAGGTCTTCTGAAAACTATTTAACTTTTATAATGACATCTTAATTTTTATGGTTTTAATTGAATTCTCTTTTATTTTTCATATATAATAAATGCTATCGGCGTCAATGACCTTAGCTGGTAGGATGCCAGAAAACTTTCAATCAATCAATTTGAATGAAATAGTGTCAGTTGAGTTAGTGATGGGTTAAGAAGGTAAACTCGTTCATAGCAAATAGTACTGTGCAAGTGTTTAGGTTTCTGCTTCTTAAATGATCTTTGTTGGTGCAGTTGTTGCTTCTAACTCAAGAGTCATGGGCTTAGTCCTGTTTAAAGGTTTAAAGGGCGCTCATGAATAGCAGAGGCAAGGAAGAGTGACATTGCCCTAGCAAACAGGACAATCCCCTAGAGACTGACCATATTTACTTTATGACCAGCGCTCAAGCCCCATCTCCATCTAAGCTAGGATCAGGAAGGGCCAGGCAATGGCAGCTGAGGAATCAGCAGATAGACCTATAGGCTCCCCCAAACCCCCCAAACCTTAGCTCACAAGGATGGTAGAGTTGCAGACGCTAAATGCACTAACGAGTCTGAGCGGGACTCGAACCCCCGTCTGGCAAGCACCAGGCAGAGACGTTACCAATCAGGCCGCAACAACATTCAACCCTGTGTAGTAGATTTTTAATTGCATTGTTATCGAATACCAATATATTGACTACTCGTCTAATATGCAAATCACAAAAAATTTGCGCTTCAAATAAGATAGAAAATCATGCAAAAAATTGTGAAAATGGCCTATCATCAGGCAGATGGGCAGCCCAAAATGAAGAAATGCCTAATTACAATGGTGGCCCATTTATCATTATAAGAGAAAATTAGAAATTGTAAATTTTTTCTTTAATAAAAGGGGAGGTGTTTGTAACAAGTTACCATACATATAGATTTAAGGAAGTGATTCTGAACAAAAGTATCGATGTTATGAATATAAGTTTCATTGTTGATATAATCCCAATTTTACGTTATGCCTCGGGATCAAACTTGCGTTTATCTTCTTTGCACCAGCTCTATGAAGTCAAAGGTCATTTATCGGTGTCTGGTTGTTGTCGTGTTACAGAAGTACTTCCATCGACTTGCCTTCTCCATTTAAGTTTGTTGCATTCTGGTTTTTCATGTCCTTCAACTCCCTTTAATATATCCTTATTTGGCCTACGTTTCTTATACTTTCAAGGATAAGGTTTTCTCTTAAACAATTTTGATTAAAGGTAATTGCATTGGTGGCATCAATGTGTATCCTACAGGATATATTATATGAATTTTATGGGGTCACATTTTGATGAAAATATAGATTTCTGTCTTTCATTTGTTTGTTATGTCAACTTCTGTATCCTGCAGCAAGCTTCATATTTTCGTATTTTTTTTTTCACGTTTTAATAGAAATATGGTAGATATCTCCCCCCATTTATTTTTGTGCGAAAGCTTCTGTATCTTACAGGAATCTTCATGTTTTCGAAGTTTTTTCTTTCTCTTGGGTCAGCTATTGATAAAGATAACGTAAATGGCTTTCTTCTATATATTTTTTTTTCCACGACAGCCGTTTTACCATCTATGGCTTTATCAAGTGATTCGGTAGCACATAGACCATTCCCTGTCTACTTACAAACACACACACACACATATATATATATTATTTTAATTGTTCATTATTTCTCATATCGTTTATTTATTTCCTTATTTCCTTTCCTTTATTGGCTATTTTTCCCTGTTGGGTTATAGCATCCCACTTTTCCAGCTAGGGTTGTAGCTTAGCTAGAAATATATATATATATATATATATCCATGTGTGTATTAGTGGTATATATATATATACATATATAAGAGAAAGAGAAAGAGAGAAATAGAAGAAACTTGCCTAAGTGACAATGCAGAAGCTCGTCGCATCCTTCAAATATGAAATAAAAGAAAGACGGGAACTAGAAAAAGCGACTTTAAGAGAAGACAAAGGAATTCTTTAAGGATTAGAACCCATTGTTCATATCCT
>NC_090748.1:85285743-85293243 GCF_036898095.1 Palaemon carinicauda | reverse complement strand
TTGGCTCCTCCATGTTGACCAGTTTTTCCGACTTTTTTCTTCTATAGTCTATGGGTTTTATCAATAACTTCATTTATATTTCTGTGCATATTATTCTTGTTATCATTCTTGTTAAATTGATTTTCAAGTATGATTTATCTTTTTTATTACCATTAATTTTTATGCGCTCTTGAGACATTGAGCGAAATCCGGGACCAGTACGTCCTAGATATCGTCAATGTCGTCTACTGTATTGCAATATTCGTGGTCTTCATGCAAATATTCAAGACCTTACAGTTCATCCAGACAGTATGACATTCTTTTGTGCTCAGAAACTTTGGTTTCTAATTTGAGGCACTCATCTGACCTCCTTACAACTGGTTTTAAGAAGCCAATAATGTTGAAACGCGATGCCATCCCTAGGGCCTATATGAGGACTGAGTACCCTGTTTCTCTTAAGTCCTGCTATGAATGTGGGTGTCATGAGATTCAGGTAATAAAAGTTTGTGGCAGGCATAATAACTTATGTTTGTGTTCGATCTACCTGAATCCTGACATGGAGGATTTTATCTTCGATTGTCTTCTTACCATTTTGGCTAAGATACAAGAAGATGATAGAAAGGCCTCTTTTGTCTTTGTTGGTGATTTCAATGCTCACCACAGGGAGTGGTTAAATTCTGTTTCTCCTACCGATCGCCATGGCTTAAGAGCTTTAGACTTTGCCTCTGAATCAGGCTGTGAGCAAATCATAAGTGAAGCTACTCACAGGTCTGGTAACTGCTTGGACCTCGTATACACCGACTCTCCTGGCCTTATAACAAGTAAGGTTGGTTCTCCATTTGGGACATCTGATCATACCTTGATTTCATTAGTTGTGAAGACTGAGCAGCTTGTCCCTGATGTATAGGATTTTGCGTGATCTTTTGTGCTTGAATTGGTCACAATTCTATAGTCGTGTTGATACTGCAGCCTCTTTGAATGAGAATCTAGTCAACATAATTGATAGGCGTATCCCTTCTCGTGTGCTAAAGTACCGTTTGAAGGACAAACCGTGGTTAAATGATGATTGTAGACGTGCTTATTTGGAGAAGCAGGAAGCCTATTATCTTTGGAAGGGTAACATCAGATTTGACCCGGAATAACTATACTCAGCTCAGAGCTTTTGCTCAG
This sequence comes from Palaemon carinicauda, assembly GCF_036898095.1. NCBI lineage: Eukaryota > Metazoa > Arthropoda > Malacostraca > Decapoda > Palaemonidae > Palaemon > Palaemon carinicauda. Next base: position 85,292,094 of record NC_090748.1, on the reverse strand, counting down.
AGTTTGCGCTTCAAGTGAAAATTAATACAATTTAACCATAAAAGAAACCCTTTCTGGTACAACCCAGGAGCATAAGTGGTGGACTACCCTTAAATCTGCGCTCTTTGGTGCAGATGTAACAGTTCCTCCTTTACTTAAACCAGATGGCTCTGTCACTCACTATCCAAAGGAAACGGTAACCCTTTTGGCAGATGTGTTTGTCAGTAAGCAGAGTAATGAGAAACTTTGAACTTCCTCTTTCCTGTTTTCCTGAGGCTAAACTAACTAGTTTAGCTTTTCAATATCGTGAAATTAAAGCTCTATTGATGGACCTTGATGCTTATGGAGTTGTAGACCCAAATGGTATTTTTCCTTTGTTTTTTTTTTTATAAATACTGCAGATTTCTTAGCACCAAAGTTATCTGTTATTTTGTGTAAGTTAGCAAGAAGAGGAGCTTTTAACACTTGTTAGAGAATTGGTAATGTTACTCCTCTATGTAAATGTGTTTGTGGTAGCTCAAGTCCAACTGATTACCGCCTAATTTACTTAACTCCCATGTTATCTAAAGTTTTTGAACGTCTTTTGGCAAAACTTCTTAACAGGTTTTCTGAAAGTAATCGTCTGTTCCCTAGTTTGCAATTTGGTTTTCGTAAAGGCCTTGGAGCATGTGCTGCCCTTCTTACAATCTCCAGTGCTGTACAGAAATCCCTTGATTGTGGTCAGGAAGTTCGTATGATTGGCCTTGATGTTAGTGCTGCCTTTAACCGTGGTAATCATGAGGCCCTTGTTTTCAAACTCAGATAGTTGGGAGAGGATGGGTCGTTTCTTAGCATCATTATTGAATTTTTAAGTAATAGAACGCAAAGAGTTTTTGTTGATTGGCACCATAGTGAGTATAGGAATGTGATATCTGGTGTTCCTCAGGGTAGTGTTCTTGGTCCATTACTTTTCATACTTTATACACATGACATGTGGTTTGGTCTAGAAAATAAGCTTGCTGCATATTCAGATGATGCTACTCTTTGCATCAGTTCCATCTCTTGAATGTAGATCTGGGGTTGCTTAATCCCTTAACAGAGATCTAGCTAAAATTAGTGCATGGTGCAAATTATGGGGAATAAAGTTGAATCCTAACAAAACTCAAAGTATGATTGAAAGTAGGTCAAGGACGGTGGCTTATCAACATCGGGATCTCAGCATTGATAATGTTTCTTCAACTTTGTATGACTTAGAATTTTTGGTGTGATTCTCGACAGCTAATTTACTTTTGAGAAACACATTATGTCTGTGTCTTCTTCAATTGCACAAAAATTGTCTTACTGAGTGTCTTTCAAGAGTTTTGGTGATCAATCTATTCTGAAGAATTTTTTTTTATTCTTTCATTTTACCTTGTTTCGAGTATTGTTCTCTTGTCTGCTCTTCAGCTGCTGATTCTCATCTTAACTTGTTGGACAGGAACTTCTCGCTTAGATTTCAGCATCTGATGTTTGTTTTGTTGTTAGTTTATGTTGCTTAAGTAAGCAGATTTGATACAAGTTTTCACATTTTTTTTATGTAAGTTTTTGCAGTTCACGGAAAATCCATTTTCTTTTCTATACAAAAATAAAATACGAGAAAAAATAACAATTGATATTGCTCTTTTCAAAGGTTTTCATTACTGTTAAATTGATATTGGCATATTTTTATTTATAGATTTTGCGCTTCAGGAAAATTCCTTTTTCTTTTTACACAAAAGTAAAACATCGGGAAAATATAAATATCCTAAACTCTTGTTGAAGTATCAAACGTTTGAATGGAAAGTTGAAGTATCAAACGTTTGAATGGAGAATATCATTAATATTACTATACTTAGAAAATTGCTTAAAAACCGCAGAAATTTATACCATTAAACCCAATTTAGGAAGAAAATTAGCCTCTCCAATAAACCAGAGAATTGTATAAAAAAATTAAATTCATATGTCGGCTGAAAGGTCAGAGGTTAAGAGCTAGAAAATTATTTTATGAAAAATGGAAGAAAGAAGAGGATAGAGCCATTTGGTATTGAGCTATGTGTGTGTGTGTGTGTGTGTGTGTGTGTGTGTGCGTGTGTGTTTAGTCTTAGAATGGACAACAGTGCGGATATATTATCATCTAAAAATTTGAGTGTTAACCAATATGAGAACCTTAAATGTGATGATTAAAATGATAATGGTGGCAATTATAATTAACGAAGGGGAAAATAATGAATTTTCTGAGAGGAGTAATAGTGTCATTCACCGGCGTTACCATATAAACCGTCTTTACATCCCACAACGCCGAGGTGACTTTAAACAAATATCAAGCATCATGGATTACGGCTTATGAATTTTACTAGATCCTTACTTCCTAGCAGTCAGTCATCTACCTTCTACCAGTAATCTACCTCCAGACCCACCCGCAACTACAAGCTGTGGTTTTTATCTGGACGATCATCATTCTAATCTCATTGTCTCCTCTTGGGGTTGTGGTGGCCTATTGTAAACGTCTCAGCCTAGCGATCCGCTTGACTGGGATGCCAGTCAGCTCAAGCTCGATAGTTTCTTATTGTGTCTGCAGCCTCACTATCCTTTTGAGCTAAGGATGGGTGGTTCGGGGAGTCTATAAGTCTACCTGCAGAGTCATCAGCAGCCATTGCCTGACCCTCCCTGGTCCTAGCTTCGGCGGAGAGAGGTCTTGGGCGCAAATCATTTGTAATATGGTCAGTTTCTAGGCCATTGTCACTGTCTTGGGATGGAGCCTTCGTCTTTCCAAATTATGACATTGTTTCATGGTTGGTCTATTGAAATGATAATATCTCCTATTATTTTTTGGGGTGGAAACTTTGAACACTTCAGATTAATTTCTGCATTCATATATTTTTTCTCTTATGTATGTATGTATGTATGTATGTATGTTTGTATGTATGTTTATTAAGTTCATAACAATGTCATTGTGCATGTTCACGAAATCTGAGCCTATAAAGCATCACAAAGATATATGATATTTATCTTTATAGAAAGAGTTCTTCGCTGAGTTACCAAACGCTTTTTAATCCCATAACCACGATGATTTTATGTTTAAGGTGTTGGCCTAAGGTTCTTTTATATCGCGAAGTCCACTCCTTACCCATACAGCTGGAATCTGCTGATACTATATATATATATATATATATATATATATATGTATATATATATATATATATATATATATATATATATATATATATATATATATACATACAGTATATAACATCTTGAGTAATATTTTAAAGTAAGGTCTTACATCCTAAAAAAAAAATATGACGTAAGAAAAGAGCCGAAAGTGTCAACCATACATTATGGTAATAAGTGCCTTATAGAATAATATGTAGTAGTTGGTTATACTGAATGTGAATTTGAGGAGCCGGTAACTTAAATCAGCCATTGAAAGGAATATTTGCATATGAATGTCGTACATGAATGTGAAATGTGATTATTTGTAATCCTCAAATTATTTCGAAATCTTAAAATCTGTTTATGATTCGTTGAACAGCATTTGGGAAAATATTACAACGTAGCCTCCAGCATCCCAAGTTGCCTTTCTCTTCCAACTGCTGCTTATGCAGGAATGAGTTAGAAGTCAGCCAGTTGGAAAACCGATAAAGTTTCGGCATTTTTTTGTTACAAGTTCAAACTAGATAAAATTCTTTAAAATATATTAAATATTTTCCTTTTTTATGTAATTTAAAATTTTCGTGTTGAAGGCAGATATGTTTGTCTATTTATATTTTATTCAACAGTGCCTCATCGGAATTGTAATTAGACAGATGGATGAGGCAGCGTTAAGTTATCATAGATGTAAACGAACCTGAACCTCATTGTTCGCTTATCGAGTTTATCTGTGTACCCCTGACGCCTACAGTTTTTTATTTTTATTTTTTTATTTTTAAGTTTGTTCATTGATTATCTTTTCATTCATGACATTTATAGGTAGTAGGTTGGCCTGGGCACCAGCCACCCTTTGAGACACTACCGCTAGAGAGTTATGGGGTTCTTTGACTGGCCAGACAGTACTTCATTGGATCCATCTCTCTGGTTACGGTTCACTTTCCCCTTGCCTACACATACACTGGATAGTCTGGCCTATTCTTTACAGATTCTCCTCTGTCCTCATACACCTGACAACACTGAGATTACTAAACAATTCTTCTTCACCCAAGGGGTTAACTACTGTACTGTAATTGCTCAGTGGCTATTTTCCTCTTGGTAAGGGTAGAAAAGACTATTTAGGCATGGTAAACAGCTCCTCTAGGAGGACACTCAAAATCAAACCATTGTTCTCTAGTCTTGGGTAGTATCATAGCCTCTGTACCATGGACTTCCACTGTCTTGGGTTAAAGTTCTCTTGCTTGAGGGTACAGTCGGGCACACTATTTTATCTAATTTCTCTCTCTTTTTTTTTTTTTTTTTTTTTTTTTAAGTTTTTATAGTTTATTTAGGAATTATTCATCTTAATGTTGTTACTGTTCTTAAAATATTTCTTTCCTTGTTTCCTTTCCTCACTGAGCTTTTTTTTTTCTTTTGGAGCATTGGGCTTATAGCATCCTGTTTTTCCAACTAGAGGCATAGCTTAGCAAGTAATAATAATAGTAATAATAATTCATCTCTTCTAAACGACCTCTACGCTTTCTGGTGATTTCTTGGATCTCGACGTCAAGTCGTTTTGAAAGAAAAAAGAAAGTTTATATTCACTTGTCTCCTTTTTTTTTAATTTTACTTTTATATGCTCTCTCTCTCTCTCTCTCTCTCTCTCTCTCTCTCTCTCTCTCTCTCTCTCTCTCTCTCTCTCTCTCTCTCTCTCATTAGTTCTCTTAATATATTTGGTTAAGCTATCAAACGTTTCTGTCTCTATGGTGGGGGGAAAAATTAAATCTAATGGGGTATAAACCTTACCAATTAAATCTTTAAATTCATATCGACCACCTCCATTCTTCTCTACAGATTACTATATGAGGAAGAGCCAGTGCTAGAATTATGCCACTTTACCTTAAATTAATAATATCATATCCATATGGACTATGACCAAACTAAGAATTTGATAATGACCCTAGCATGATTGGCCGATAAGTCAATGGCATGATTTTTAGCTCTGCTTTGTACATTTGCTGTATAAAATTCCCGTACAATTAAGCGGCTATTATCCCTACAGGACAATAAATAAAGTTTACAAATGTCTTAATAATGTTCACTAAGCCACAATATTATCCTGTGGAAAATGTATACTGTAGTAATTTATGAAACATATTGTATTGCAGTTAGTGCAATACAAGCTTTACTATCGTTCCGTTGTTGTTCTGAGGAGCTGTCAGAAGTATCTTCAAGAGTAGCGAAATTGTATTACAAACTTCCCATAGTATCTTGTTAACCCAAGGAATGGTATCACTTGTGTTTTGGTCTTTGGTGGGGATGCATCCTGATTTTCATAAATTTTGATTCGGTCGTGTCAATTTTATTACAACTCAACTAACTGTTCCAGGAACTTGGCTTCACCATATCTGATGGAATACTTGGAAGATCGGATTATCAGTCCTACATCTCTCATTGTCAGAAATAGATCCTTGAGTCTTTTTATGTGCTCTTCCTATGATGTGTAAGGAGTTAACTATCCAACCAATAAAGGACCCGTATTCTTGACTTCGAATAACGTTTTCTGCGTCATTATGTACTGTAGATGGCTGCTGGTGTGTTCATCTGTACAAATGGCATCCTCTTGAATTGGAAACCTGCACTTGACACTTAAAAAGCTGCATTCTCCTTTAATGTTTCCTCCATTGAGATCTACCAATGTTCCTTACTCAGGTCCTCTTTATTAAAAAAAGTGTCCTTTCAAAGTTTTACTTTCATTGCATCAATAGGAGATAAAATGGTGACATCGAATTTTTCCAATTTCTAAGTTTCCGGAAAGTTTTATCTTATGGTTCTTCGAATTATCTTTTTGTTCATAATTGAAATCACTATACTGGGTTTATAGTTGTTGGGAAAAGATATTATTTGTTTTTACTTTAATTATTGCTTTTTTTTTTTTTGTCTGCTGCAGTGTTGTGAATGTTACTGTATTCTCCTTTTCATTCTTAATTTCATATTGGCATATAAGCTCTTTTGAAAACCTTTCTTTTCTCCATAAAGCATTAGCGTCCAATGAACAAGTCTAAGCCCGTCAATATTAAATAGAAATTTCTTCCTCTTCATCTGGAGTTGTAAAACATCTAAATGAGGTCAGGTGACAGCCCAAGGAGAAGTCATAGGTCAAACAAGAGTAAAAGTAAAGCGAAGAAAGAAACACAAGAAGCTTTAAATCTCTAAAATCCTGTAGAACTTCCTGTAGATGATGAAGTT
>NC_090748.1:85273243-85283243 GCF_036898095.1 Palaemon carinicauda | reverse complement strand
GACCTCTTTCTTATAAATTTATAAAAATGTAACTATTAGATTTGATATTACCGAAATAGACTAAGTTTATGGACTGACCTCTTTCTTATAAATTTATAAAAATGTAACTATTAGATTTGATATTACCGAAATAGACTAAGTTTATGGACTGACCTCGTTTTTATAAATTAAAAAAATCGCAGCTATTAGATATATTACCAAAATAGACTAAGTTTATGGACTGACCTGGTCCTATAAATTTATAAAAATGCAACTGTTAGGTATGATTTTACCGAAATAGATTAAGTTTATGAACTTACCTCGTTCTTGTAAATTTATAAGAATGCAACTATGAATAAGAAAATATTCCCAACTCCTTTCTTAATCTTCGACCAGACTCTCTCTCTCTCTCTCTCTCTCTCTCTCTCTCTCTCTCTCTCTCTCTCTCTCTCTCTCTCTCTCTCTCCTTCTTCTTCTTCTTCTTCCTCCTCCTCACCCACGTTGCTGGATATGTGCCAGAAGTATAAGAGTGACTTATTCACCCATTCATTCTTTAAATCTCCCTCTTCCCACGAGTGCTACTAGGTGAAGATTTTTCCTAAACATCATGCATTACTGCTTTCGAAAATTGTTAAATCTTCTCTGTTCTATTTCAAGAAACAGTGCATTAGTATAATTTGCGATAAAAATATTCCATTGCTTTAGTATTTTCGAGCAAATCTATGAAATGTAGATGGATTTATATTATCATTATTCCGTTTTAAAACTAACCCGGGTGACTCAGTCGGAAGAACATAGTTTTATGTCGTCTGAGTCTTTTTCCTCAATTAATTATTTGTGTATTTAATGTACGTTTAACCTTTTCAACATGTATTTACTGAGATTTGATTACATAACTTGACTTGAGGATAAGGAACAAAAACTTTAGACGTAGGATTTTTATTATTACTCCAATGGATCTTAGGGGAAGTGTTGGGAACTTTATGTATGGGTTTGTAATTATTGTTAATGTAGATTATCACAATTTTTAAGAAATACAAAGCATTGCGCTGAAAGTTCTATCATGTAGGGGTCTTATCGAAGACTTCTTACACAATATTGATGCTGAAAGGATAATTATTTAAATTAATATTTTTTTAATTATAATTGTTATTATTATTATTATTATTATTATTATTATTATTATTATTGTAAAATGCGGGATATGTTCACACATGTGTGACCTTTTCTTAAATGTAGTAATAGAGTTAGATCTCTCTCTCTCTCTCTCTCTCTCTCTCTCTCTCTCTCTCTCTCTCTCTCTCTCTCTCTCATAATAGAAACGAGACTGCAAATCGTTTAGAAGCATTACTTCAACTTAGTGCTTTAAAAAATCTTTCAGTCTTAGCTTCGGTGAACTAATTAATAGAGAGAGAGAGAGAGAGAGAGAGAGAGAGAGAGAGAGAGAGAGAGAGAGAGAGAGAGAGAGAGAGAAGTGCATGTATAGAAAAAGCTAGTATAAATTCAATCACAAAATCAATTTTCTGTGTTTTCAACTGTATTCACTTATAAGTCTTCGTAGAGTCACAGGAATCCCGTGTTGGAATTTTTAAAAAAATTTCCCTTATTTTTAATTTTATTTTATTTTCCCCGTTTATTTTCTTTATCCTCTCATATGTAGTCTCGATAATTTTACACCTTCTTTTCTTTGGAGTTTTATATTTTCTTGAAATAGTCTGCGATTTAAGATATGTATATCTTAACTCGCAGAATATATATATATATATATATATATATATATGTTTATTTATTTATATATATATATATTTATTTATATATAAATATATTTTTATGTATATATTTATATATATATGTATATATATTTATATATATATGTATATATATATATATATATATATATATATATATATATATATATATATTTATATATATATATCGGCTATTGATTTATTCCATGGAAAGCTGAGTTTAAATATGAATAACAGTACCAGAGTTATAACATACATGTTTATTACTGAACTTTCGGAAAATCTATTACCATCATGAGCCTAAAAAATAGAATACCTAGTATTAGTGAAAACGTAGTTTGATAAATGTTTCAAACGGAATTTTAAATGAATATACTAAAACTTTATGAAATGAAATAAAAAGTAACTGAAAATTATAAAATTAATCTAAATTTAAATACACAATAAAAGATGAAAGCCCCAGCTCTATAAACTCATAAATTAAAATATTAATATAAGTGAGTTTATAGCGCTGGCGCTCTGATCTTTTATTGTGTATTTAGATAGATTTTATAGTTTCTAGTTACTCTTTGTTTTATTTCATAAAGTTTTAATATGTTCATTTTAAATTTCTGTTTTAAATATTTATCAAACTATGTTTGATAAATATTTAAAAAGATATGTTTTTTTTTTTTTTTTCTCAGGTGGTGAATCCCGAACAATTTCCTTTTATCATTTTTATGCTTCCTTCGGATCTGAATTGTTAATAACCAAAAAAAATGGCTATTTCTAAAGTACTGGGATTTAGAAGATATGGTTAGACAACAAATAGACTTGAAATCTAAAATAACATTAATCAAAACTAATCATGATATTAAATGATACATACTGTAGATGGCCAAGATAACATAAGAGTTAAACATTAGTATACTTAAGATCGTTTAAGATAAAACGTTCTTAACAAGCTCAATTGAATTAAATCCCATACACACATCCAGTAAAACGTACTAATTACAATGATAGTGTCGGCAGTAATATCTTGCCATCATTTACTCTCATGACAACAGTATTTTTTTTTTATAAATAAAAACTGCAGACATAAAAGAAAATGGCACCAAGGATATTCCTGATATTATTACGCATAAAAGGAAAATCCTGTTTTTTTTTTTTTTTTTTTTTTTTTTTTTTTTTTTTTTTTTTTTTTTTTTTTTTTTTTTTTTTCACCTGGTTATGAATGGCTTCGTCGGCCCTTGTATCTGGCCGTAAAGCCCAAATCCTATAAATCAAATCATGAATCTAATCAGAACAACCGATTACAGTCATGGCAAAAAGAGAAGCCACTCAGTTTAGATCCAAAAGAGGTCTCCAATCGAGGCGAAGATCAGGTCTGAGTCTCCGACATTTGAAATGCCGGAGACTCGGAGGATTTGATCGCCTCGATTGGATACCTCATTTGGATCTAAACTGAGTGGCTTCTCTTTTTGCCATGACTGTAATCGGTTGTTCTGATTAGATTCATGATTTGATTTATAGGATTTGGGCCTTACAGCTAGATGCAGGGGCCGGGGAAGCCATTCAATGCGAGATTCATATGGAAGAAATCAAAACAGTGTAGACAAGAATGATGATCATGAAGACTTCCTTCAAAATAAATACCCGCTTCTTAGAGACACAATTTTACCGAGCTTTTCCTCAAAGATCAGGACTGGAGGAACAACAAACTATTACTGTACCATATAAAATTAAAGAATGATCGGAAATAAAGTGAGGATGCTTCACGAATTATGAAAAATAAAAAATCCTCTTTTTTCCTCTTTAACTTCACTTTTTCCATATGGGGTTGCGGTACCTTACCAGAATTTTACACAAATAGTCTCAGAGTTGAACCTATTCCTTGACAAGTGTTGAATTTCAAAATAAATCTTAAAATTTTTCTTTTCAAAGATACTTAACCTTTTCATTTATAAATATAGGTAATTTAATTTCTGAATAACCAAATATTTTTGTATCTAAATTTTCACCATCATAGCCTGTATATTAAAGTGTAATTTTATTGTGCAACAAATTTAGTATATGTGAAGAGACACGCAAAAAGTAATTCCAAACACTTGTCAGCAACAAATAATAAACAGAGTAACGTAAATGTAGTATCATATCCTGAAAACTAATTGGAACTCTATTTTTAGACGTCACTAACATATATATACATTATATACATACATATATGCATACATGACCACATACACACACACACACACATATATATATATATATATGTGTGTGTGTGTGTGTGTGTGTGTGTGGTTGGGTGGGTGTGTGTGTATGTGGGTGTGTGTGTGTCTTATAACTGTAATCGAACAGTTTAACATGTTTCTCCAAAAAGGCCCATAAAAGGAACAAAGGATATATAAATATACTGCAAATAAATCACTATAATTCGACCAATACACATTGGACCTCTTTAGGGTGTAAAGTAGAATTGAGGAATACAGTTTTTTTTTTGAGCTCCTAGTAATGTAGAATACAGTGGACAGTGACGGTTTTTATAGGGAAGCAAGATGGTGTTTCCAATTGTTTTAAGGTTGATATAAGTGCTGGAAGGATTAGCCAAATTTAATTACATCCAGGTGCGTCTTCTTATTGTTGCGTATTCGAGGTCAAGACATACTCCGAGCGGCTCAACAAAAGGAAGACGCACTTGGATGTGATTAAATTTGGCTAATCCTTCCAGCACTTATAACAACTTTAGAACAAATGGAAACCCTTTTTGTTTTCATATACAACATTCACTGTCCACTTTATTCCTCATTTTTACTTTGCAGCTTGAAGAGGGCCAATGTGTATTCCCCGGTCGAAATATAGTGATTTATTTATATTTCCTTGGTTTCTTTTAAGAGCCGTTTTTGAAGAAACACACACACACATATATATATATATATATATATATACATATATATATATATATATATATATGTATGTATATATATGTTTTATCTCATTTACTCGTGATTTTCATATATTTGTATACCCAGTGAATATATTTTTGACATTACTTAGCTCGATACTGTGGTCTAGTTGGTAAAAAGTCACTGTAACCTCAGTTACGACTTGGTTTGAGTTCGAATCCTTTGGCTCCCAGGAGCTATTATCATAGCGTTAATTACCTCTTGGGTCTCTGATACCGAAGCAAAGTGAATTCGATATCAAAAGGTATTTATGGGTTTATATATATATATATATATATATATATGCATATATATATACTGTATATACATTTTGCACATTTCAACGTGTTTTTTTATTCTTAAAATAAGCCGTATATTCAAATACATTAATGTCTGGATTTTCTTTACGACCTCGTAATCAAAGTCTCGAGGCGAAATCATAGCATCTGACCGGCCGGAAGTCGAACCCTGGTCCAGGATGCTTGTATGACAATGACCATACCATTTGACCACGAAAAAAGATAAAAGTCAATGACAATTCTACTGTAAATATACCTGTCGAATTTAGGTTTTTTGTACTTAGAATTGAAATCAAGTGATGGTGAAGATGGGTTGATTTCAATTCTAAGTATAGAAAACCTGAATTCGACAGGTATATGTACAGAAAAGTGTTTTAACTGCAAACAGTATTTTTCTACATCACATCACACACACACACACACACACACATATATATATATATATATATATGCATATATATATATATATATATATATATTATAATAGCATTCATGAACTAATATTCGTAAGGGGAGAAGGGCTGAGAAAAAAAAAAGATTCAAATGAATGCATTTTTCTATTTACTAGATATAGTCGTATTTTTCATCTTGATTGATTGACGCTTCCCATCAGCTATGCATGGGGTGAATGAGTAATGTGTGTTATAGCCACCCACCTTTTACGTGAATATTTCATTTCTTTTATGAAGGATTTCCATGCCATAAACCCATGATAATTCCTCCCATTGAATACTTTGGCACTATTTTGAAATAATATATATATTTTTTTTATTCTGAAATCCAAAGTCCTTCAACTTAGTTTTTTATCACTTCAATAATTTCAAAAAGTTCAGCTGTGTACACAAATATTAAAATAATTTTTTATAATTTTTGTGTTGCGATTTTATATCGTTCAATGTTTTTTTTTTTTTTTTTTTTTTTTTTCACCGATAGCTAATATGTTAAGAGACCAATACCAGTATGGTTAAATAGCTATGTTTTCCATAAAAAATAATCTGCTTAGAATGGGTCACTACAGAGAAATACTTAACAGCATCAGATATTTTCATCCTCTCTATGCAAATACTAGGATGACTCTGTATTGGATTAATCCAAATTATCACATTTACTTTCTGTAGTTTGTCGAACTCCTTAATTTGATTAACTGTCTCCTTCCGTTTCCTTCGCGTAAGGTCCTCTCGTTCTAACACCTCTGCATATGCAGAATGGTTGATATACGTTTTAACTCGACCCTTGCTATGTAGAGCAGAAGTGGAAATATATCTCAGATCAGAGTTAACGGTGCTCAAAGTGTGATTGCGCATGAGGCATTTTTACTTTCTTTGATATTAAGGATTCGCTGGCCTATTTGTCTCACTGCTGTTCACACAGTATTGTTTAAAGATACGCTGTTACATTAAATTCAATTGTAGAACCTTAGTGCAATGCTTCGAGGAATTTCTAAACTTTTCTTCACTCCATCCTTTCGAGTCTAACGAATCATTTTGCGAATCATGCAATAATAGAGCTGCCACAGCTTGACTTAATTTACCGTATAATTCATCGCTTTAATGATTGTACCATCTTTTGTAATGTTTATTGACTTTATTGTTTACTTAATTTATACTACCGGCCATCATTCCTAACTCATCTCCTGCAGATTTTTGCATTGCTTTCTTCTGCAAATGTTATTTTACCATTAAATCTGTGCCAATTTATTCTTTATCACCTCGTTTCTTATCGCAAAGTGAAGGAAATAGGACATAGTCTATGGCTGATAGCTGCTTTTACGCTAAACTAGTCACTGTATATTTTAACATAATTCGCTCTCATCATGAAATCATTATTAGACCTCCTAAGAATATGTTTCCTTTCGTACACCTGCATGTCTCTGTGTCGCATCTTTGGTACCCTGACCCCACTTTTGGCAAAACTTTAGATTTCATTTCAAGGATTACATTTTCTTCGTCGGTTATTCTACACGAATTTTAATCTATTAGCTTCTTATATATTACTCTTATAAATGTGCACCGTCATAATCCAAAATTCTCTCTAGAAGAAGAGAACTTTAGTACATTGTTCAGAGTACGCAGTCATATCAACTATCGAACATGCGTCTCTCCTTACTTCCCATCCATGTGCTATTTGAACATTATATATATTTTCAGTATATAGTAAATGAAGCTACATATTATTATGTGCGTCTAATTTAAACGATTTGCTTAAATTCTATGACTTGTGACGAAGATTTTTTTCCTCTTGTCACGTCGTGGTGATGGTGGTCGGTGTGTAATCCTGAAATGAAGCAGACGTCTTCTTGTGGCTGCAAAACCTCCCTTCGTAAGATTTTAAAGATTAGCCTCAATTTTGTCAAGGTTAATGGCCTCAAATTACTTAAGGAGAAGGGTGTTGTTGAAGTAGCTTGCACTACGGTTTTTCGAGACATGAAATGGTCAAGCAGGACTCCCTAAACACCATGTACTCGGATGAAACTCGGGTGAATCAGAATAACAGTTCCAAAATGTTTAATAGATACCATATCACCTAAAGCCTCTGGAGCATGACAGTCAGTAAGGAAATGAAGTTCTATAATTATATTTCATGCTGGTACGAAAAATGGCTTCATCGATAACACCGAGTTTGGCTTTTACTTCATATAAAGGTATATGCTATGGAAAAAAAAACTAAAATGAATAATACTTAAATACTACATAAATATAATATAAATAATCTTTACATTTTTATATATAGTATATATATATATATATCTCTCTCTCTCTCTCTCATCTCATGTGTATATATATATATATATATATATGAGAGAGAGAGAGAGAGAGAGAGAGAGAGAGAGAGAGAGATTTGTGGGTCGGAAGTTAGGGACCCATTTAACTGATCATTGGCCGTCAAACTAGCAGTACCCCGCTCATGGAAATGCTAGAATCTGCCGCACTTTGAACCGACTTCAAAATGCGTACCCACGTGAATAGTGTAGTTATATTCGATGGCCAGTTCTTCACAGCTGACTTCGATTTCCTTAGGATCGTGATAGTTCAATACACATGCATTACATGTGAAGGATTTTGAAGTACACTAAGAATACCTGAAACCTATGAGAATCCCATATTACTGATTATGATTAAACTACCCTGTTTAAGTGTTTACATTAGCCGTTCATCTCTTCATCTATATCCGGGTTAACTAGAGTGCGCTGATTTGTGATAATAGAACGCAGTATATGTAAGTATCTGTAGGCTAGCATCCTTATCATCTATATAGAAATTTTGCTGGCAACCGAATAAAGCTGTTTTTTAATTGTTGATTAGATTTAGCATTTGTGGTAGAAGTCAATGAAAAGTAATAATTATATATAAATATATATATATATATATATATATATGTATACATATATATAATTATTACTTTTCATTAACTTCTACCACAAATGCTATGATTTATACAGGAAGTCATTAATTACAATCACAATGCATATGTAAAAAGGTCACTTTACGCTTGAACTCAATCCCTTGTGTGTATAGTGGAAGATGAGTATTGCAATAAGGTATATAAATCAAATGGGAATTTCAAATGTGGTTGCGCAAAAATATGATTCGCTGTCCTAGTTTGGACTCACTGGTATTCACACAACTTTGTTTCAAGAATCATTGCAACATTGAATTCAACAATAGAAACGTAGTGCACTGCCTTTAGGCGTTAGATTCAAAGTATAGAACTTGTTGAAGGTTAAATGCCTTGTCTTTGCCTAATCAAAACTGTGGGGAGTTAGATGAACCCTCAGCCGATTATTTTCGTGGAATGTTAAAATGAGAGATAATTACCAATAATTGGAAGTTTTGAAAAATTTTGAAATAGATATTATGGCTTCTCAATCTTCATACACAGTTCTACGTTGCCTGCTCAGATTTATGATGTTTCTCTCCCACGCAACATGGTTAGCTCTTGTGACCTACCTTATGGCAACCAATAGCAGTTTAGTAAAAAAAAAAAAAAAAAAAAAAAAGAAAAAAAAAAAAAAAAAAAAAAAAATTGGGGGGGGGGGGGGGGGGGCGTTGGTTCCATGCCAACTTTCGTCCTCCGGGAATTGAGGTAACGAATATAAAATGTGCTTTGAATAGAACGGAAATTTCAGCAAAATACCGAGGGAATGCAATTTCCTTTTCCTGAATGGGATTATGTAGAGAGCTGACCAATCACTTTTTTTATATTTAGTTCAATTTTTCATGTAAACTATAACCTGTTTATAACGCTTGCTACTTGCAAAATTTTATTCGTATATATTTTTATGCCTGGGTGAAAATTGTTTGAAAAAGAGAGAAGCAAATCTAGTTATGTGGGGATTACTCAAAACCTTCAATTTATACATTTTGAAAGTTTAGTTAATGCGGTATTATATAAAAAATATTTTGATATCTTACAATAACAAATTTCATTATGAACCAAGAACTAAATCTCTCTCTCTCTCTCTCTCTCTCTCTCTCTCTCTCTTAAGGATAATACATTAATATAAAACTCCATATTTACCGTCACTAAGCTCTCTCTCTCTCTCTCTCTCTCTCTCTCTCTCTCTCTCCTAAGGATAATACATTAATATAAAACTCCATCTTTGCCGTCACTAAGCTCTCTCTCTCTCTCTCTCTCTCTCTCTCTCTCTCTCTCTCACAAAGATCGCAATATAAAAGCTTATCTTTTTCGTTACTGTAGAAATACAGTGTCTTTCACTAAGATCAAGTTAAATATAAAATGCACGAAAGTTACTGTTAAAATGTATTAATATAGTTATATTTTTTCAATGTAAACAATCATCTAGGTATTTGATGTGGTGATGAAAATATTAACATTGTTAAAGATTATATTATTAACTAAATAAATGACACTTATTTTTCTATAAGCAATCATTCGTAGATTGCAAAGATAAAAATGAAAAACTAAGTTCAAGTGTCGATGATACAAATGCCATGGGCTCTTTACATTACTTGTTTTTATAGTGAAATTGAATTTATCATTTAAGGTTTTTTTTTTTTTTTTTTTTTTTTTTTTTTGTGATTACATGCGT
>NC_090748.1:85268243-85270743 GCF_036898095.1 Palaemon carinicauda | reverse complement strand
ATAACCACACTTGCTTTTTATTATACAGGAGAGAGTAGGCTTTATGAAATAACATTCTCCTGAACCTACGTAGCATAATAAAAGGAAACAATTCCTGTTTTGATAATGATTGTTGTTTTCTTTATTTACCATGATGTGAAAACCATGAAATATTTACTTATGACTTTGCTGCTCAAATCTCCCGAGGCATTGGGTACAGTTCGGGGTTAATGAGATATTAGCCAATGCAGCACTCTGCTTTTGACTATACCTCACATCATGTCTTCGTTTTCATCTAATAGCCCTTGTTGTCTGTAGTATTCGCCAGGCTTATCATTACTTATTACCTCCGCCAACGACATTGGGAGGAGGTTATGTTTTCGCCCCCTGTTTGTTTGTTTATTTGTTTGTGAATAACTTCCTGGCCACAATTTTACTCATAGATTCGAAAACTTTCAGGGAATAATTGTTATGTTGAGACGTGGATGTGATTCCATTTTGGAAAGTCCTAGATCAAAGGGTAACGTCGAACAAAAGGTCGACCAAATTAACCTAACTTTAACCCCCAGTTCGCACATGGTTGTTACACAGACTTCAAATACGCTTACGGTCTAAATTGATACTGGGAAAGGCAAGCTGTTTTCGAGAATAAGCTGCTGTGGTGGAGGTCTGCACTTACTGAGTGCTTTTTTACTTAAGTATCAGCAACCTTATCTATAGTCCATTTCTTTTAGCGATGCATATTTGCACCGACTCGCGGCGGTGCCCTTTTAGCTCGGAAAAGTTTCCTGATCGCTGATTGGTTAGAATTAGCTTGATCAACCAATCAGCTATCCGGAAACTTTTCCGAGCTAAAAGGGCACCGCTGCGAGTCGGTACAAATATGCATCGCTAAAAGAAATGGACTATAGTCTACTTCTATTCCTACTTTCGTCCATAAATCAGTCCCCTTTTATATCATCATCCACTTCCAAATTTTTGCACTAAAGAAAAACTATGCCTTTGTTATCGTTAGTGATCTTCAAGTGTTATCTAATTGAAGATTCCACTACTCATTAAATTCCAATGCAAGTAGACACGGCTTCAATGTTTTGTGGCCTATTATTCTACCTAATTTTAACTTTAAAAACCATTTTGATGATATATGATTATAATCATCTCATCAAAATGGTTTACCAACTTATAATTATCGGTTAGTAAACCATTTTGATGAGATGATTATCAGTTTTATATATATATATATATATATATATATATAATTTTTCTTCGGAATTATACATGAGAATTGCATCGGCAATTTTTAAGAAGCAACATTGGAATTTCAAACGCATGAATAACATGATACAAAAATAAAATTGTAAGTCATTAATTATTATTTTTTTCTTTTTTTTACAACAGCCTCTGCATTGTATGAAAAGGAAATCCCGGCTTGAGGATATCCCGTTCCATGATTGCTTTCAATTATCAAATGTCAGTATATTTAGAGTTTGGATATAATGCACCGAAGTCAAAAAATTTCATTTTCATTATTTTCAGTAATAATTGCTTTTATTATTCAAATGCAATCGAGAAAAAAGTAACTTCTTTCACGATGTTTCCTACATTTGGAAGCCATTTGAAGAAGGTAAATGAATGAGGGTGTGGAAAATGTGCCCTTATCCGAAACATTTTCCATTTTTATAGTTGTATTGGGATAAACAGTCAACATTTTATTGGTTTTCCGCAGTTTAAGCCATACTTTCCCTCTTGGTATCAAACTCTTTACATTGCTAGAGCTAGGTTATCCTCTCAATTAACCAGGAGCTTTAGTTCAGTGTTGCACGTTCTTTTCTTATCCGTGTTGCAATGGCTTTAACTTAGCATTATCAGTATTTGCTTGCATTGTTGACCTTTTTCTTGGGTTCGTTCTTCTTCATCTATATAAACATGGAAGCATTGAAGCCAATACGGTCATTCAGTTACTCTTTCATTTCCTCCTAACTATAGTCAATTCTTTCTAGAGAGGCAGATTTGCCCCGACTCGCAGGGGTGCCATTTTAGCTCGGAAACGTTTCTTGATCGCTGATTGGTTGGACAAAATAATTCTAACCAATCAGCGATCAGGAAACTTTTTCCGAGCTAAAAGGGCACCGCTGCGAGTCGGTGCAAATGCACCTCATTTGAAAAAATTGAGTATAGATCTACTTTTGTCCTGTTTCGTGTCGTAGTTGTGTGTATTTTCTTGATTATTTAAAGGTTTAAAGGTCGCTCATGAATGGCAGAAGCAAGGGACAGTGGCATTGCCCTAGCAAGCAGGACGATGCCCTAGAAACTGACCATATATATTATATGTTCATCGCCCAACCACCCTCTTCATCCAAGCTAGGACCAGGGAGGGCCAGGCAATGGGTGCTGAGGATTCAGCAGAGAGACCTATAAGCTCCCCCAAACACCCAAACCTTAGCTCATAAGGATGGGAAGGTTGCAGACACCAAAGGAACTTACGAGTCTGAGGGGGACTCGGACCCCAGTCTGATAAACA
>NC_090748.1:85260360-85267743 GCF_036898095.1 Palaemon carinicauda | reverse complement strand
CAAATACAAGTAGAATTGGAAGAGATTCAAGGGCGTCAAACAGGCCATAAACATTGCGTGCTGTACTATTAAAGATAGTGGTCGTTTGTTTAATGTTCAATTTCTCTGCATTCGAGTAAAATTCGTGCATTTATCCAACCTGCAACAAATGCTGCAATGTTGGTGTGGCTCTTTCATAATCCTTTTAGCAGTGATAATAATGGGAAAGCTTTGCCGGAATTTGCCACTTTGCATTTCCATTTATTTCAACCTTCACATGCTCAATTACCTACTCACACGCCCATACACATACACACCCATATACACACACAAACATATACATATATACATACATACATACATACATATATATATATATATATATAATATATATATATATATATATATATATATATAATATATATAATTTATTTATATATTGCACGTATATGAATATACTTACAATATTTGTATATATAATTTACACATACACAATATATACACACATACACACATATATATATAGATGTATATATATAAAGATATATATATATATATTTATATATATATATATATATATATATATATATATTTATATATATATATATATGTATATATATATGTATATATTGTATATTATATATATAGTTAGAAAATTTTGATTGAAAAGGAGTTAGACAGGGAGACCCCATCTCATAAATTATTCACAGCGTGCCTAAAATAAGTTTTTAAAAATATAGACTGAAAAATTTAGGAATCAATATTAATGGGGAATACCTTAACAACTTAGGATTTTTAGATGACATAGTTGTGTATAGTGAATCATGGGAGGAATTGCAAAAGATAATAGAAGATTTTAATAGGAAAAACAGAAATGTAGGACTGAAAATTTATATGAGTAAAATAGGAAATAAGAGTTATGGACTAACCGCTAGAAATTGCTAATGAGTATACGTACTTAGGACAAACAGTAAGTATTTCCCCAGGTCACGAGACCAAAAATAAAAGAAATTGAATGGAAAGCATTTGCTTAATTTAAAAAAATGAGATTAAGTACTCCAAAAAGAAAATACTTAATCATATGGCCTTTCCAGTATTAACTTATGCATCAGAAACTTGGAGTCTTACTAAAACCTTAGAACATAAGCTAGTTAAAACGCAATGAGCTATGGAAAGAATAATGATGGGGATAACACTAAGAGACAGCAAAAGAGCAACATGGATACGAGAGCTGAATCTATCAACTAGTAAGAAAAAGAAATGGACATAGGCAGGACATTTAATGAGAATGACAGACAATAGAAGGACACTTAGAATAGCATAATGTGTCCATAGAGATTGCAAAAGTAGCAGGGAAGAACGAGATTAACGAACTAAGAACGTTTGCGGATGTGGACTTGCATAGAAAGACCATAAACAGACGCAAGTGGATGGACATTGCGTGTGTATATATGTATATATGTATATTATATATATATATATATATATATATATATATATATATATATATATATATACATATATATGTGTATATATATATATATATATATATATATATATATATATAAATAAAACGATAGCCCTGTGATATTTTCACTAATTTTACACGTAACATTTATATTTGGGTCTAGTTGATAGTAATAAGCTGTAAGTAACCCATCAATATAGAATTCCCCACTCCTGTTGCAAATCGTGTTAGCACGAATTCTGGCAGGTATGTGTACGTTGTAATATAATTTCCTTTGATTTTATGCTATTCCAAAGATATATTAATTCGGCATTAATTGGCTTTGCTGAGCTTTGTTAATACTTCCATGTAATGTGCTCTTTCTAGGGTCCTATTATTTCCTCCTCATTTTCTTGACCTCAACTGACGCTGATATCCTGTTGATTCTGGATGACTGGTGGGGGTTGTAGGTCAAGAGCACTATCCACGCACTTGCTAAACTTTAATCACGAGCTATATACACACAAACATACTCATATATATATATATATATATATATATATATATATTATATATTTATATATATACATATATATACACAGAGAGAGAGAGAGAGAGAGAGAGAGAGAGAGAGAGAGAGAGAGAGAGAGAGAGAGAGAGAGAGAGAGAGAGAAAAAAAAAAATTTACATATATACACGCTGGGCCTTGTTGAATTCATGGCATCTGATCCTTTGCTTGCATAAAAATAAGTGAAAAAGAAAATCACATTTTTTATTTAAGAGAATGACCCATGACATATAATCACATCATTATTTTAGCAAATGGAAACCTCTTGATCTATTTAAATATTAAATATTTCAGAAATATTGTGCGAGAGCCATTGGAAATAGGATCGTCGCAGACGCTCCTAGTAGGAGGGCACGTCAATTTAAATAAAGAATATAAAAGAACGCCTCTCCCAAACATCCGTGTTTGTCAGGCATCACATAAATATTTCTCATTCTTCTGGGAAATAAAAGTAGGGAAATTCTCTCCCCAACCAAAGACTCGACAGACGATTCTAAAAATACGTAGCGATAAAAAAAGGGGAGCTAACATCATCCCATCCTTCGTCCCCATACTAAGCATCAGCCTTTCCCTCCCGCGGATAACAAAGGAATGACCAACTGCGCATCGCTATGCTCCCATGTTCGGGTACGCCCAACTTAATGTCCTTACTTCCTGGATCTGCTGCAAGGGAAGGTAATGGATTTAAGGGGAGGGATTGGGGGAGACTTTTTTGGGGGTTGGGGGTGTGATGCATGATGTTGAGCATTTGTTCCCACAGGTAGTAGTTATTTGGAGCGACGATGAACGATATTATGGAGGTGTGTGAAAAGGTTAAGGTTTTCTGGGAAAGGAATTGATTTGACGGGCACAATGCACTAGTCATTGGTTCTGTATTTTGTAGGTTTATATTATATATATTTCTAGATAAAGATAAATAAATAATACAAAATTACGTGGTTAATTGGTAATACTATACTTTAAAATGCCAGTATGGTTTTAACCCAGCTTCTATTTCTTTTGGCTTTTCTTTTATGCTATTACTACTAGTTTATTAATAGAATTTATTTTTTCTTCCACTGCTAATACTACGACTATTTCTCGGTTACTGTAGCTACTCTTTATCATTTATGTGCTCTTATACGTACTACTATGGTTCAAAAGATATATTATCCACATCACATGCACTTATGGCACTTCATGCAGTATTGGAATTGTCTTCTTGCTAATACTGGAAGAATCAGGGCATAGTCCCCAAAACTATCCCGCCTATGTTGAAAAGTAGTGCTCAAGTATAGAATACCGTTTGTTTCAACTGAAAACTAAATGCTCCTTAGTTTAAAGAGAGTACTCTGAATTCTAGGTAACGCTATTGTATCATCACATTACTGTCGCCAAATGTTGAAAGAAAACGAAATCACATCATATTTCGCACAGCTCTATGATGAATGCGATCCCTATTCATTTATCCTGTACTAGATATGTCATATATTTATAGCTACATCAGAGAATAACTAGCTAATATCAAACAGTGTGTCTAAAAGATATACAGTAGATGATTTTCATTTGGTAATGAAAACCCCTTTTCCGAGATAACTATACTTTAAGGTATCAGTTTGTTTTCATGTGATTTGTTCTTTACTCTCGAACGCCGTTTTAGGTAATGTATATAATTTTTATTATATAAATCACATATAAAATATGTATATGTATTTTATATATATATATATATATGTGTGTGTGTATATATATATATATATATATATATATATATATATATATATATATATATATATATATATATATATATATATATATATATATATATAATAAACACATAATTTACGTGTGTATATATATTTCATAAATTTATATATCTATCGATCTATATCTATCTATCCATCTATCTATCTATATATATATATATATATATATATATATATATATATATATATATATATATATATATGCATACATACATACAATTAGGTGTTAATAGGATGGAAGGCCACGGGTTGGTTAGATAATATCTTTGACAGCCGTCAGTATACTTCAAGCGATGCACTGTAGGCATGACTTAGTATTCTATATAGCATCCTTTCGAACCCGTAACAGCATCTACATTTTAGCCTTCTACTTTACCACTGTTCCAGATATCTTTCTTGCTGTTCAACCGTTAAACTTTACTTCGTGGTGCTACAGCAGGATTTTCCTCAGTCTTACCAATATGGTGAATGGCATCTCGGGCACCAGCGCCAGCCCAAATGACACAAATTTAAAATTCATACATAATTCAATATGTTTACCCCAATTGGAAGTTGTTTTCAAAAAGGATATTCATATTATTTTGGGAATATCTACTATGAAGCGTGAAGTAGATGATGAATGGAGAAATATTGGTTTAAAGTCTCAAGACAGAGACAACTGGCGAAATCTAACCGAGGTCCTTTGCGTCAATAGGCGTATGAGGAGATGATGATGATGATTTAGGATTTTAAAATCATAACACTGATATGTTATTTCAGTCAGTAAATGATGTTTATCTCGTTCTTCAAGAAATCTCCTGAATCAATACGTCTTTGATTTAGAAGTAAATTGCCACTTATAATTTTGATAGTTTTTTCCCGTCTTCTTTTGTAATATTGTAGTAATTATGTGTATCGCCCACAGATATCCAATTTTCATTATTTTGTATAATCAGAGATAGTATAGGAGTTTCATATTTACTTGTCATCTGACACTCGATGGTTTATGGGTTTCCCTTGGCGGTTATGTCCTTGGTTTAAATCAACTGATTGGTGCATTTAGACTTGAGATTGTTTAAAATCAGCCTGATTATAAAGACATTAGAAATAAAAGTCGTGGACTCATGAGTGATTACCAAGGTATTATGAAAATCCAGTTTAAATATTGTAATTTATAAAATAGTAGTGCTGCCAGCCACCTTGCCATTATGTGTAAGCTGCAGAAAACCGAATTTGTCAATCACAAAAAATATCTAGTCTTCATTTAGTTTACACCTACGTAATCAGACAACCTGTTATCAATCACAATTTATCCACTAACTTGAGGAGTCAAGCACCAAACTTTACAGTAGAAGAAAGCTATTATACAGATACCAAATTTGTTAAGGACAAGACGTGAGCCATCTCATAGTCAATTCTCAAGTTTAATCTAGCTATGAAAGACATTGAATACTCATGTCAACTGAAGCCATGTTGGGAACGCTAATATCGCTTTAAAAAGTCATATATCTAATTCCGAGGACTGAAGTGATTAAACATATCATAACTATTGGTTATGAATCTGTAAGAATTTATCTTTGTTTTGTCTTCATTGATGAGCCTCATCTTCGTGGAAGATATACGGTGATAATATCTTCTGGAATCTGATGTTTCTGCTCTCTAGACGTCAATCTTTAGATTTGTATGGAAATGTAGTTGAGGGGCGTTTCTTTCTGGCCTCAGTTCAGAAAGGAAGGTGTTGTTCAGAGAACATTTGGCATAAAAAAGACAGACCAATAAATTAGATTGTCCCTAAAGTGGTCATAAGTAAAGCCAGATTACTAAGCCTTCCTCTACATCTTTTACTGCACTTGACTTTCTTATTCTCATCCTAATTTTCTTGCCAGATTATTATCTCCATTGTAGCCCCATTTAACCTTTTTCTCGAATTTTCATCCTATTTAAATAATTACTGCTTTCTCTCCTTATCCTGACTTTTCCTGCCCGATGATTATCTCCACTTAACTGTTTCTCGAATTTTCATCATCTCCTCTATATAATAAAGAGAAAGTGTAGCTATTTATTTTTTTCCGGCACGCTCAGCTGCATTGCAGATGTATAATTACTTTGTCTCTTCCCGTCCCTCGGGTAGGGTGAGAGAATAGTCATACCTTTTGAGATGGAGTGCCCCGAGAGGTAACCACAACTGCCGTGTTATTGTTACGGAAAGGGTGGGAAAGGTTGAATCTATATGTTCATATCTGTCTAAATATTTAGCCGTCATTTTGGACGTGTCTCGTACTCTAGTATTTAGACAATCTCTGTGTATTCAACTCCTGTCCTTTCCTTTTGCATGTGTCCTGCATCCTAAGACCTTGACAAGACCACTTACAGCCTCCTGGGAACGTGTCGAAAGGCCGTGAAAGTGGCACTAACATAGGCACAATTACTGGCACCCTTACCAGGCTATTGCATGCAGAAATGCCATTGCGTCATACGAGGAAATTCATGCCACAAAAAAGATAATGTTATGTCTGTTATCAGATGTGAAGTGCCTTGATGGAACTTGAAGGTTGTTTAAAATATGTGTGATATTAAACTTTATAAACGTTCGAGATCATTGTCGTTCCCAGGGGATATATTGTATGTGTTAGATACAATGAGGATACAGAGGGAGTTGGATCGAGAGTTTATTTGTTTATTTATTGGTTTGTAAATTAATTTATTTTTATCTTTGTTTATATCTTATTGTTAGCATCCTCTCTATGTACGCCCATTTTGCTATGTTTTTCACCCGTATGTGTAAAGGCATTATTATTATTATATATTATTATTATTATTATTATTATTATTATTATTATTATTATTATTGTAGCTGTCATTAATTGTTGCTATTGTTCGGGATATTTTTTTTTATTCATAAGTTTTCCTGCTTTTCCAGTTTTGTACGTTGCTGTGTGATCTCTCTCCTTGATGAAAATCGTACTATAACAATTAATTTGAATTAGCTATTAATAGAATCTTCATGGTAAGAGATATTATAACAATTTGAATTAGCTTTTAATAAACTCTTCATAGTAATTAATATTACAACAATTAGTATGAGTTAGCTATTTGATAAACCCTTCAATCCAATTGTTATCCGTTGATAAGCCCTTGTTAGAAACAGACCTCAATATGTGATGGATATTTAAGTTACCCAGCAGCCCTGTAACCATTGGGGATGGTGTCTGCCGCGTTTTGAATACCTGGAAACCAAAATATCTTTCGCCCTTCAGGTTGTATTACAGCAGGGTGATATATAACGAAATGTTGAAGAGAAATACGGTATACAGTATTCAGTAGGCCCATGATCTACCTGAATATTAAAAAAAAAAATAGTTTAGCGCAGGAAAATAACTATAATTTAAAAGTAAATGCTTCGGTTATATATCAGGTTTTTAGGCTATAAATATACCAAGGGTTCTCAAGAATGAGAAATTTGAAATTTTAAGATAAAGGAAAGGAAATATATCAATGTGAGTAAATATTACTACCACGTTGATAACAAATACCAGAGCTACCTTCGCTATTCCAAACATTTCCTCTTTGCAGTAAAAGGAATGATAACTTTAATGATTTCAATAATTTAATAAAGACGACGACAATGATGATTATGATGACAATGATGATGAAGACCACGACAA
>NC_090748.1:85250360-85255360 GCF_036898095.1 Palaemon carinicauda | reverse complement strand
TTTAAATCTTATTTTTCCCATTTTTATTAGTCGCACTTTATATTGCCTATTAAGTGTCGTATTAGAAAATACTTCCATATTCAAATCCAGGACAGTTGAGAAGACTTCCCATTTTGATTACTTTGCCTATTTCAAAATTAATATAATCCCTCTTTAAATATAATGTTTATTTGAGTTTACATATTAGCCAAGTGTTTACTGGTATATATTGCTTATATAAAAGTAACATGGAGAGAGCAGTTAAATGACTCTTTCACCTTCGCATACACATTCTATTTCCTTCATATTTCCTTTGATAAAATCATCTTGAGAAAATTGAACCAAACCTAGCCACCTCCGAAAGAGTTCTTTTGACTAGTAAACAGAAGTCGAAAGGTCGCTCCAACCTGTGCGCCGATCGAGAAATCATGTATGAATGTTACCTGGGACAAACTTCAAGGGGACCTTATAATAGAACACGCCCGGAATCGCTTCCTGCTTTAGCTGCTCCAATTTTGTTTGGTTCACTGAATGGATACAGAGTTGTGTTTTCTGTTTCTCGTTTATTTGAAGTTGTGATATTATTCAGACTTTTTTTTTGACTCCTGCTGATGATTTTCTATGTATGTGTTGTTCTGTGAAGCATCGTTCATTTAGAAACAATGAAAAAAAAATGTTTTTTTACTTGCTTTTGTTAATTTTTTACCTTTAAAATCAAGTGTGTTATATTTTTTTAATTAACATTTCGTCTTGTCTATGACCAGAAACAGCGAAAATTGAGTTTTATAAAAAATAATTTTGTGTTCACGAGGATTTGCCTCTAACGGTATTACACAGATGAAATGCTTTCTAAAACGAAATGTTAAATGAATCGTTGTCGTATGTATAAAGCTAATTCGCTTCAAGTGCTCCTAATTACATGATCTCTGGCAATAAGTTCAAAAGGCTTCATTAGAATTTTTCGCTCAATTACGCTTTGATTTACTTAGGTAATTTCTCGAATTAAAGCTTGTGATTTGGCTTTTACGTCTGCTATTGACAACTGCGAACAAAAAGGCATTAATATGTCTTTAGCCTCGGTAATTTAAAAGCGCATGACATAGAAAGGTTTATACGATTCACGGTGCTAATTGCTTTTGGGGAATATATATATATATATATATATATATATATATATATATATATATATATATGTATGTATATATAAATAAATATATATATATATATGTATATGTATATATATAAATATATATATATACACAATACATATATATATTTGTACTATATATACAATATATATATATATATATATATATATATATATATATATATACATTGTGTGTGTGTGTGTGTATGTATGGATAGATAAATAGATATGTGTTTGTATGAATCGTACATTGTATACTTAACATTTGAACTCCATGAGGCTATACATACAGTTACTTAAATATAATAATTTAATTAAGAAAGTAAACAATTCGATAAATGACTATCGATGATGAATTGTATAATTAATGAATTGGGCTAAGATAAAATTATTGCACTTCATGTAAAAGTACTATTAATTTTACGACGTCCCCTCCCAAGTTTATTCACTTCTTCTGGTGGGCAGTGAGCTTACGAGTCACTCTTTGTCTAAACTAGCGTCTCGGTCTTCAACACCAAAGACTTTTTTTTCTGATGTTAGTTCGAAGGGCCAAATAAGATTAAAAGAGTGGATGCTTGACAAATTAGAAGTCACAGTCTTGGATCAATAATAATTTTGATAATAATATTATTGTTATCATTATTATCAATAATGATACTCGCTAAGCTACCACCATAGTTGGAAAAGAAGGATGCCATAAGCCCTATGGCTTCAACAAGGAAAATTGCCAGTGTGGAACGGAAATAAGGAAAAAAAAAATTATATATGAGAAATGATGAAAAATGAAATAAAGTATCTCAAGATCATTATCAATGTTAAAATAGAACTGTGAAGTGAAAACTACGATATTGTCATGGTGGGAAAGAAAACTTGGTGTTAACTACCTATTCCTTTTTTCTAATTTTCTTTCGAAGGGGCCTTGCTTCGTAGTCCACCAAAGAATCTAGACTAAAGCATTTTCTGCAGATTTCAATGACCTTCCTGCTGACTTCAGTGACTAGGGCTTTAGAAAACGTTGATGATTCCATTGTACTACATGTTGCGATCCTCTCATCAGGTGTAAGATTCTGTTTCAAGCTAAAAAGCTGAAAATTCAATTTTTAGAGATCGTTATGGACAACTGCATGAACGAACGAATTCTTGGGAGATATCCAGCTCTGGGCTCACAATGTAAACGCTTTGTTAACTGTCGATCTGAGATCATGGATTTTGTAGACGGTTTCTCATGTCTTCAGAGGGGCAGACCTCCCACAACGACGAGGGTCATTTCCCAGGCTCTCCATACCCGGTTTAGCCCTCTGAGGATCCGATGACGCACATTGGCGTCTTCCATTCTTTTAGCCATAAATGCTGTATGATCTGATAACGCACATTGGCGTCATCCATTAATTTAACCTTAAATGCTATATGAGATGGAAGATTTATTCAGTTTGCTATTGAAATTTCAAGTTAATTTCTATCTTTGTTCCTTTGTTATTTTCATTACAAAACATCAACATAAGTGGGTTGACACATGACGTTGGAGATTCATAGCCAAGTTAATGAGTCTGACAGCAATGTTTTTCACCGGCGGGATCACCAGAGGGTTAAAATCAGTTGCCTATTCACCTGTCGTACTGTAAGGGTGGGTTATTCGCTCTTATTGTAGCGTCCATTTTCTTGTGGATCTGCTTCAGTGATAAGCCTTGAGAGCTGGTTATTAACGACTACATAATTGGTACTTCTGTTATTTTTGTAACGACTGATGTGTCTTTATATATATATATATATATATATATATATATATATATATATATATTATATTATATATATATATATATTTATATATATATATACATATATATATAAATATATATATAAATAAATATATATATATATATATATATATATATATATAAATATATATATATATATATATATATGTAAATATATATATATATATATATATATATATATATATATATATATATATGTAAATATATATATATATAAATATATATATATATATATATATATATATATATAAATATATATATATATATGTATATATAAATATATAAATATATGTGTGTATGTATAATATATATATATATATATTTGGTCACGATTAGCTCTCCCCCGTAAAATACCTCGGTTAGGGGGAAGGGAGTAGTCATATCTGATGAGAGGGGAGCAGCCTGTTGGTGCATATCTATCTAAATGTTTAGATGTCATTTTGGCGGGTTGCGTACACTAGTAAAGAATTTGGAAGTGTAGAACCCATGTCAGTCACCCCTCGTACATACGCAAGTTTATGAGTTCAGAAGTTAATTTTTTTTTTTTTTAATTAATTGTCATCTTACATTTTTTTCCAATAGAGATTTCCTTCATATTGAATATACAGTATATACAAAGCAGATATTAAACCTGATAAACATGATCCTAACAGAATATAATGTCTAAATGCAAAATATGGAATATTAACGAATAGAATATGAAAATAAATAAACCGAATTTGAATGCATAAATAAATAAATGAAGATATGTATAAGCATATGAAGAGTCCTTCGTTCCACAGGCAAGGGGTTAATCGCCATAGATACATAGGTTTGGAACAGTGCAGAATGAGCTGATTGAAATGGCTCACATGATTCGTAAATATAAATTACTTATTATTCGTTCAGTGTAATGGCAGCCATCTATATTCATGAATCCTGTTACGATTGCGTTGATGAACTAATCAGGGGGACATGAAAAACCCGTACGGTATTGAAAGAGAAATTAATGAAGCAATTTGATCTGCCAATTGTGTAGTTGAGCTGATATCACATTGTTTGGAAATGCGGTGCTTGGTTGATCAGTGGTAGGTTGGCGGTTGATCAATGGTAGGTTGGCGGTTGATCAATGGTAGGTTGGCGGTTGATCAGTGGTAGGTTGGCGGTTGATCAATGGTAGGTTGGCGGTTGATCAGTGGTAGGTTGGCTGTTGATCAGTGGTAGGTTGGCTGTTGATCAGTGGTAGGTTGGCGGTTGATCAGTGGTAGGTTGGCGGTTGATCAATGGTAGGTTGGCGGTTGATCAGTGGTAGGTTGGCGGTTGATCAATGGTAGGTTGGCGGTTGATCAGTGGTAGGTTGGCTGTTGATCAGTGGTAGGTTGGCGGTTGATCAGTGGTAGGTTGGCGGTTGATCAATGGTAGGTTGGCGGTTGATCAATGGTAGGTTGGCGGTTGATCAGTGGTAGGTTGGCTGTTGATCAGTGGTAGGTTGGCGGTTGATCAATGGTAGGTTGGCGGTTGATCAATGGTAGGTTGGCGGTTGATCAGTGGTAGGTTGGCGGTTGATCAATGGTAGGTTGGCGGTTGATCAATGGTAGGTTGGCGGTTGATCAATGGTAGGTTGGCGGTTGATCAGTGGTAGGTTGGCTGTTGATCAGTGGTAGGTTGGCGGTTGATCAATGGTAGGTTGGCGGTTGATCAATGGTAGGTTGGCGGTTGATCAGTGGTAGGTTGGCTGTTGATCAGTGGTAGGTTGGCGGTTGATCAGTGGTAGGTTGGCGGTTGATCAATGGTAGGTTGGCGGTTGATCAGTGGTAGGTTGGCGGTTGATCAATGGTAGGTTGGCGGTTGATCAGTGGTAGGTTGGCTGTTGATCAGTGGTAGGTTGGCTGTTGATCAGTGGTAGGTTGGCTGTTGATCAGTGGTAGGTTGGCGGTTGATCAATGGTAGGTTGACGATTGCATCGCTGGCTGAGTCCAGTTTGGAAAAAGGCATAACCGTTTCCTGTTGTTGATGGATTTGCAATTCGTGGATGACCGGAAACGAATGGATGAGAGAGAGAGAGAGAGAGAGAGAGAGAGAGAGAGAGAGAGAGAGAGAGAGAGAGAGAGAGAGTGAGA
>NC_090748.1:85239972-85249860 GCF_036898095.1 Palaemon carinicauda | reverse complement strand
AAAGTTTACTTAACCTAGCCATTGCCTGATTTGCATTTTTCAATCTTTCATTAAATTCAAATTCTATAAAATCCTCTATTAGAGATCATAGTTACTAAATATTCAAATGATTCCACCTCATAAATGCTTTCTCCTTCCAATCATATTTCATCTTCCATTGCATATTCCATCCTCATCATCTCTGTGTTTCTTTTATTTATTTTGAGCCCAACCTCATGTGCTATTTCATGCATTCTTGTAAGTAAGTTTGCAAGTCCTGTGGTGTTCTGCTGATAAGGACAGCGTCATCAGCATACTCAAGGTCAGGTGATTAAATTCCTGTTACCAATCCAGTCCAATCCATCTGCACCATCCCCAACTGTTCTTTGCATTACAATATATATATATATATATATATATATATACGTATATATATACATATATATATATACGTATATATAAACATATATATATACATATATATATGTACACATATATAAATATCGTATATATGTATGTATGTATGGATATATACAAATGGAGAGAGAGAGAGAGAGAGAGAGAGAGAGAGAGAGAGAGAGAGAGCTTACCACACAGTGTCTGTCTTATCAGTTTACTCACCACTTGAATTAACTTGCTAGACGTCACCGCTTGATTAAATAAATTTAGCGTCTTGTCTAACAAGCATACGAAGCAACAAAGTGAATTACCCCAAAAGTTGAATATTATGCAATGTAGGACTAAACACTTTGTCTCGTGGATCTTATTTTACCATTTTTATACTGAACATGTTTCCCAAATTTCTACATCATCCGAAGAAGGTTGTCATGCAACCTATTCATCTCTCTTGGGTCATTTCCTCCCAGTTTGTTTACTTCTGAGATCCTCCACTACATTTCACACGATGTTTATGCAAACAAATGCATTTGCATAATGTTGCACGCATGCGCTTCTAAACGTACATAGTGTCGACACCAAATAATAAATGGGGAAACATAAATGCAGTTTTCCTGTTATTCTGAAAATTATCTGGAGGACAGTTTGCTTGGAGATGCCAGCTTTTATTTGTTGACGTCACTAAGACATTGGCTTTTCATTATACACACACACACACACACACACACACACATATATATATATATATATATACACACATAAAATCAGTTCACTTGTGTTTCCGCCAATAATTTATTTTAAAAGGGCCATGTTTCATATGTATTCAGAGTTAATTTGTATTTCGCTACGTTAATTATTTTTGAAGATTTTCAGTCTCCAAAAGTATGAGCCTTGTAAAAATAGAAATCCACTGTATGATGACATGGACTTCTCCCAGGAAATTTTTTTTTTTCTAAAAAGTTGTAAAGTTATTCATAAGAGCCAGTTGGAATATGGCACGGTGCCAGGGTGTGTTCGCAACAAGATTATAGTGGTCTGATGATTACTCTCTCTCTCTCTCTCTCTCTCTCTCTCTCTCTCTCTCTCTCATGATAATTATTGCCTGCCTTATAGGCTTAAATTAGGTTGGTCGTATTTACATATCTCTTTGCATTTGATTCTCGTTTGCTTTTCTGAATTATTATCATTGTCATTTCTGAAACACATTTACTTATATATATAATTTTTTTTTATCAGACGCTGTTTATTTATATTTTGCGTCCAGTGTTGTATTATATATCCACTTCCAAATCACATTTGCGGTTTAACCCTATTATTATTGTAAATAAGCAGAATATCTGCTTAATACTTGGAAGTGACACCAAAAATTGGATGCTAGATTAATATCATACTTATGCTGTTAACAACATCAGACTAAGAGTTAATGTAGCAGACCTCAGGAACCATGTGCGGGCGGTAATGTTTCATATAAAAGGCTTTTCACTTTGTAAGGATACTTACGGTATGAAGGTGTGATATCAGAGAAATTCAAATAAAAGTGTCTCTCTCTCTCTCTCTCTCTCTCTCTCTCTCTCTCTCTCTCTAGCCATGAGGAGAGAGCGACCGTAACCCTTTTCCATTATGTAATAGAATTATAGTCATAAATGAAAATTCTCTCTCTCTCTCTCTCTCTCTCTCTCTCTCTCTCTCTCTCTAATTTACAGTTTAGATGAATCATTTACTGCTAATGCGAAAATTAATGTCTCGGTCTCTCTCTCATAAATGAAAATTATGACTCTCTCTCTCTCTCTCTCTCTCTCTCTCTTTCCATCACTTGTGCAACCGAACTAGGCTTTAAAATCAGTCAAAATCCCGAGGAAAGCGATTTCAACCTTTTATAAACTCCTAGGAAATCTCCTAATGCCGTGGAATCCGGATTTATGTGCATTTGATCTTCGGTATGATGATGTCATAAATCGCAAAGGATTAAAGTTCACACAAATCGGTCTCGTACGGGTGAAGCTTTTCTGGGATTAATTGGGGTTCATGTAGAGGGGTTAACTGGTAATAATAACCGAAAGGGGGAATATTGCATATGTATATTTTCATTTTCGTTGTTGTTATTATTATTATTTATTATTATTATTATTATTATTAGTAGTAGTAGTAGTAGTAGTAGTAGTAGTAGTACTTGTGCTCTTATTCCTGCTTATTATTAATATTGTATTTATTTATTTATTATTATTATTATTATTATTCTTACTATTTTTATTAATATTAAGATCATTTCTTAAATATAAGGCAATTTTTTTTACTTTGAATAACTCGGACGCAATACTACTACTACTACTACTACTACTACTACTACTACTACTACTATTGTTATTCTTGCCAGCTGCAATGAGATTTAAACAATTTCTTAAATTTAAGTCAATCTTATACTTTGAATAATCCATACGCAATGTTATTATTATTATTATTACTTTTGTTGTTTATCTTGCCAGCTGCATGGATAGCTCGCACAAAAAAGTATTATCATTTTTTTTCTCCAACCCAGGGCGATTAAATTATAAATAAGTTTAATTATGCATATTGCTTTTTCGCTACCGAATAATAATGTCGTATACTTGCTCCCTAAAAGTTGAGACCGAAACTTTAATAAATCAGGGGTTTGCCAGAAGGTGAAATATGCATATATTGCATGCGAGTGAGGTGGATGGAAAAGGAGGAAAATGAGGACGGGGAGGGAAGTGGGACAGAAGAGAGCAGGTGGGGAGATGAGGTTGCAGGAAAATTGGAGATGAGAGAAAAAAACGAGGTGCAATTGGAGTGTAAAATACAGTGAGGTGATAAACGAGAGAGAGAGAGAGAGAGAGAGAGAGAGAGAGAGAGAGAGAGGATATAAAAAAGGAAGATGAATCGAGGAACATTAAAAGTTGGAAAGATTAATCGCTTTGAAGAACTGAGGAAGAGAGAAATGTTTAAAAAAGAAGGAACAACGAAAAGTTCTCTTCGTTGGAGAGAGAGAGAGAGAGAGAGAGAGAGAGAGAGAGAGAGACTTCCTTGAAGAATATCTAGACTTTATTAGCTGAGGATTTTAAAAAGAAAGGAGATTGGAATATTAGGAATGGAATTCACATAACAATTGTGAGGTTTCCTGTGTTGCTGATTTTTTGTTTGTTTATTTTTTTCCTTCCAGCATCCATGATTCAATAATTTAAGTATAAACTACTCCTAGGTTTTAACACCGATTTATACACACATACACGTATATCTAAACATATATCTGTATATATATATATATATATATATATATTTATATATATATATATATACACTGTACATGTGTATAAATACATTCTCTCTCTCTCTCTCTCTCTCTCTCTCTCTCTCTATATAATATATATATATATGTATATATACATATATATACATATATATATATATATATATATAATATATATATATAATGTGTATGTATGCATATATATACTGTAGATAGATAGATATAGATATAGATATATATATATATATATATATACACACACACACATATGAACAGAAGATTCATGATATATCGTAAATTTTATCTCTATGATTCCTTTCGGGCATTAAATACCCTTAGGAAAACAATTACCGAGAATAGCTTTTACAAGACCATATCCCATCCATAAATAGGATTGAAAATGAAGACCATTTGAAATTGCGCAATTTGATCCAGAAACGTAAGCACACGACATGAGTAATGGCTTTTAACTGCCGCAAGGGGCCACTTGCGGGTGCTTTTGTTTATGCAAGGATGACAGCTATGTTTACATAAGAGCATATTTTCGGCCTGGTATCCTTTCTTCAAATTCCTTTCCTATTTCGTCCTGCATGGCTGCTTTTGTTGTGATTTCCTGCAGGAAGTGATGAGTTGTAAATATGAACTTTTAAGGAGAATTTCTTCGAATAATAATACATTTCCTGCCCGGTGTATTTGTGTGTGTGTGTGTGTGTGTGTGTGTTTGTTGGTATGATATCTCGAACAGGGAATGAATTTAAACGATATTACTTGTAATAATAGGATATATATGACGTATGTAACTCGCCATATGATTAACTTATAGACTTCAATTAAAGATTTGATATATTATCGGTAAGCAAAACTTCTTGTTCTTAATAGTTTCAGGTATTTTTGTCCATATTTGATGGCGTTACTTCCTTTGTCACCCACCAAAATATAACCATAAAAGATATGATTTCTTTATGTTTAATAAAGCCATATTACAAACATTTCTTCTTCGTAAAATCTAAAGGGAGAAACATTTCTATATTATTATTATTATTATTATTATTATTATTATTATATTATTATTATTATTATTACTTGCTAAGCTAGAACCCTAGTTGGAAAAGCAGGATGCCATAAGCCCAGGGGTTCCAACAAGGAAAATAGCCCAGTGAGGAAAGGAAACAAGGTAAAAAATTACATATTTTAAGAAGAGTAACATTGAAATAAATATCTCATATATTAACTATAAAAACAATATCAAAACAAGAGGAAGAGAAATAATACAGAATAGTATGTCCGAGTGTACCCTCAAGCAGAGAACTCTAATCCAAGACGTTGGGAGACCACAGAGGCTATGGCACTACCCAAGACTAGAGAACAATGGTTTGAT
This sequence comes from Palaemon carinicauda, assembly GCF_036898095.1. Taxonomy (NCBI): domain Eukaryota; kingdom Metazoa; phylum Arthropoda; class Malacostraca; order Decapoda; family Palaemonidae; genus Palaemon; species Palaemon carinicauda. The sequence continues at coordinate 85,244,842 of NC_090748.1, read as the reverse complement.
GTTTGATGATGTTCTAGAAGAGCTGGTAATGGTAATGATGATAATATTAATGATAATAATAATAACTGATTATTATAATTTTTATCATTGCTCTGTTATTTTTTAATGTGGAATTAAAATATTCGAAGGATTTTTCTTAGTCCTTTAAAATCCTGCGAGGTGGCAATTTCCCCATAGAAAAATAGAAGCGGCCTCTTTTGTAAGATTGTGGGACTTATCCTCCTTATAGAGACGTCCTGAGTGCCGAGAATGTCCTGCCGTGCAAAGGGCTTTGTATCCTATCCTAATAGGAGCCCAAAGGGCCCCATAATCCCATTTCCTTCGACGCCTCCTTCAACGCGGTTTTCGACTAAATGGGAACTGCAAGCGATTATGGGTCTCCAGGCGGAAATTTTCTTCAACTCTTTCGACATTTACGAAAATTTATTTAAGTGTCTTTCAAGATTTTTGTTCTATCCTATTTCTGATGACTTTTCTTTTGTCTTTTGCTTTTTTAAGTCATGAATGTTATTTTACTCAAAATTTGTTATTACAATAGCCATTATTAATTTTTTAAGTATAGTTGAAGATTTTATTTTCTATCCTATTTCTGATGACTTTTCTTTTGTCTTTTGCTTTTTTAAGTCATGGGTGTTATTTTACTGAAAATTTGTTATTACAATAGCCATTATTAATTTTTCAAGTATCGTTGAAGATTTTATTTTCTATCCTATTTCTGATGAATTTTCTTTTGTCTTCTGCTTTTTTAAGTCATGGGTGTTATTTTACTGAAAATTTGTTATTACAATAGCCATTATTAATTTTTTAAGTATCGTTGAAGATTTTATTTTTCTATCCTATTTCTGATGACTTTTCTTTTGTCTTTTGCTTTTTTAAGTCATGGGTGTTATTTTACTGAAAATTTGTTATTACAATAGCCATTATTAATTTTATAAGTATCGTTGAAGATTTTTTCTATCCTATTTCTGATGACTTTCCTTTTGTCATTTGCTTTTTTAAATCATGAATGTAATTTTACTTGAAATGTATTATTACAATAGCCATTACTAATTTTTGTTGATTATTGAGGATAGAACACTGAACTTTGTAGGAACTCTCGTTGGTTGTTTGAAGAACGCCTTGCATATAGCAAGACACGGGCTCTTGCACGTAAGAACTTTAATCCTATCATATATTTTTACAACGACTTATTCTCATGAAGTCTTGACGTGAATCGAAGTTTTCCTAGTGCACTGACGGTCGCTTCATTTCCTTCTTCTTCTGATGGGTTTTATTATCTTTATGCTTACTCAAATATCTCGTTATGCCGAGTTGAAGTATGGAACTAAATCATTTGGTCCAGGATAATATCTGTTTTCATTATCTGATTCAGTAAGATAAACATTCTCATGATCAACATTAATTCCTTATTACTTCATAAGATTGCAAGTTCTATAATAGCTCTCTCTCTCTCTCTCTCTCTCTCTCTCTCTCTCTCTCTTTCTCTCTCTCTCTCTCTCTCTCTCTCTCTCTCTCTCTCTCTCACACTAATGAGATCTCAATTTTTCCATCTTTTCTTACCCTCTACTTTATCTGACATTTTGCTTTTGCTTTTTACGCTGTTCTAAGAAGGATGTAATTTGGATATTAATCATAGAAACTCGAAGGATAGGGAATGGATTGTGAGAAATGCGATAGAGAAGTTTAGTGTTATAAGATAGAATAAAATTAAATGAGTCAAAGAAAATTTGCATTCTTTAAATTAGGTAAAATACGTTTTTGAGGAAAGGACCCGTAAGGTTATCTGAATCTCACATCTTCAGAATTTGAGATTATACTATTCTCATACGTTTTATAATAAGTAGAACTATATCAAGTATTGGTTATCATTGTAAGCCACATTCTTAATCTGATAATTGAAGTAAAATTAGTGATAAATAAAATAATCTAATATTTATATATTTTTTCCTACCGTTTTATATTTATTAAAAGAAACATGGATTCAGTAAGCCACAATCATCAAAACATCATCAGTTCTTGTTTACCATATTTTTAAAAGAATGTTATTACGGAAAATTTATTAAGAGGAACAGGTTATCGTTCACTAGGTATACGGTTGTTCGTTTGATCAGCCAAATAGACTGCGTTGGATATGGTCAGTACCTGGATTAACGTCCTCCAAGAAAGAACGGACTGTTGGCATATCGATGGCATAGGATGGTATCCTGGCAGCCTTGGCATATTTGCTTAAATCGGAAAAGAAGCATATTCTGATGTCTTTTCTGTAAGGTGAAAATGAGAGGGTGAATATATATATATATATATTTATATAAATATAATATATGTATATATATATATATATATATATATTTATATAAATATAAATATATGTATATATATAATATATATATGTATATATATATATATATATATGTGTGTGTGTATATATATACATACACACATACACGCACACACAACAACAACAACATTGGTAGTAGGTTATCCTGGGCACCAGTCACCCGTTGAGATATTACTGCTAGAGAATTATGGGGTCCTTTGACTGCCCAAACAGTACTACATTGGATCCTTCTCTGTAGTCACTGCTCACTTTCCTTTTATACACCGAATAGTCTGGCATATTCTTTACAGGTTCTCCTCTGTCCTTATACACCTGACAACACTGAGATTACCAAACAATTCTTCTTCACCCACAGGTTAATTACTGCCCTGTAATTTTCCAGTGGCTATTTTTCTCTTGGTAAGGGTAAGAAGAGACTCTTTAGCTATGGTAAGCAGCACTTCTAGGAGGACACTCCAAAATCAAACCGTTTGTTGTCTAGTCTTAGTTAGTGCCATAGCCTCTACCATGGTCTTCCACTGTCTTGGGTTAGAGTTCTCTTGCTTTGGGGTACGCTTGGTTACACTATTCTATCTTATTTCTCTTCCTCTTATTTTGATGAAGTTTTTAATGTTTATATATTAAAATATTAATTTTAATATTTTTACTGTTCTTGAAATATTTTATTTTTCCTTTTTTCCTTTCCTCGGTGGGCTATTTTCCCTCTTGGGGCCCCTAGGCTTATAGCAGCATCCATAGTCCACTGCAACAAAAAGGCCTTAGACATGTCAATTCATCTCTGGGGTTTGGCTAGTCTTCATCTCCAAGCTAGCCTATACGGATTGGGAGATTTTCGTCTGATCTCTCACAGCAAACCAATCCAGTATGGGTAGTTCTAGCTACTAGGCCTACAGCTCTTCTGACCATGGGCGATACGTAAACCCTTTCACCACAGTAAGGTATCCCCTCTCAGAAAGGGATATACTCTGTCTGTATATATATATATATATATGTATGTATGTATGTATATATATACTGTATGTATATATATATATATATATATATACATATATGTATATATATATATATATATATATGTATATATACATATATATATATATATATACAATACATATATATATATATATATATACACACGTGTGTGTAGGTATATATGTTTTTGTTATGGATGGATAACTATATAAAATCTCTGGCACCTGAAGTCCTCCTCCGAATCACATCCGAACATATAATCCCACACAACATAAAGCATTTAATAGTCCGTATGCGCCCTTGTCAAGCAAGCAATCGTATCTTATGAGGGGGTTGGTGTGGGAGGTTTAGGGTCCCATTTTATTGTGAACTCCTTTTTGGGGTTATGGAACCCCTGAGGCATGCAAGAACCTCTGCATGTCGTCATATCTTGGTGATCAGTGTCTAACTATTTTACGGGATTCTGCAGTTCCCATTCTGGTCTTTTATTTTTGGCTCCAGTTTTCTTTTTCCTTTTATATTTTTTCTTCTCATTCTTCCTGGCCCTATGCCAGATGTAGTATCTCACTGGGAGTGAAGGCATGGGTGATATTCAAGGTTTGCTTCTCTCTCTCTCTCTCTCTCTCTCTCTCTCTCTCTCCTAGGGTTTATGTCTGTCCCGGAAAAATCTGGGAGTCCTCTCTCTCTCTCTCTCTCTCTCTCTCTCTCTCCTAGGGTTTATGTCTGGCCCGGAAAAATCTGGGAGTCCTCTCTCTCTCTCTCTCTCTCTCTCTCTCCTAGGGTTTATGTCTGGCCCGGAAAAATCTGGGAGTCCTCTCTCTCTCTCTCTCTCTCTCTCTCTCTCTCTCATAGAGACATTCAAAATTCTTAAAAGAATAACAAATGTACACTACACCAACCTCCTCACGATTAGCACAAATCAGTCCAGAGGGAATGGATACGAACTGAAATTGAAAAGATGCACCTCTCAATGTGGTAATTTCTTTACTTACAAAATAGCAAATACATGGAACAGACTTCCAGTGAACAGTAACTCGGGAAACGAATTCAAGAAAAAGTTAGACAAGATCATAAAAAACCCCTTCAACATTCAAATTAATTCGCTCTATCCAAGAGCAAATGGAGTCTCCGCTGACGGACTAAAAAGTCTTTGGGACATCCAAAATCCTCTCTCTCTCTCTCTCTCTTCTCTCTCTCTCTCTCTCTCCTCACGAAAAAGGTAAATAATCTTACACCGTAGCAGAAGGTATTTATTGATGGGCCATTTTTGCTATTATTTACCTTTATTTGGTCATATTCGTAGACTACCTTTATTTGTGGGCCATCATGGAACAGTTCCCAGGAATCCCTAATCAAGAATACCGGACTATTGATTTACCCGTCATACATCTAGGTCGGTCACTGGTGAGGACAAAAAGTACAAATGTATTCAGGTATTTCTCCATTTGTTCGTTCAGATATTCATGAGTAGACTTATTTGTTTGGAGAAATATGTCGCACTTTTTGTGTTTCTTGAATACGTTTTTCGGTGCTCTTTTAGTTTCTTGGAATATTTTTAGA
>NC_090748.1:85232472-85234972 GCF_036898095.1 Palaemon carinicauda | reverse complement strand
TTTCCTCTCTTTTTGTGTCTCAATTTTTTTTCTAATGTTCTCTTCTTTTCCCATACAACTTTTTCTCTTCAATTTTTCAATACCTTTCTTACATCCTAATGACGACATCCTTCTATCTCCTTTAATACCTTTGAGGGTTACTAGTAAGAATTTGTTATCGTCAGCGAAAAGGCTGTTAAGAGGATTGGCAAGGAGTGTGGGAGTGAATTTGTGCCCCATTCGAATCGGATTAGTTAAGGGATTGGTCGCTTGGTAGGGATTTTTATGGCGAGGGGAAAAGAGGATTGGAGTGGGTTGAGCTTTTCACCTTTGAATGCTCTCATCGATTAACTCACTGCACTTCTAACACATTTACACATACGCTAAAAAACTGCATCCTTATATTGAGATCTTTTTACCAAAAGAAAAAAAAGTTCTAATCACCTTTGGTTTTCATTTTTGTTATTCTTCCAGGATATTAAGGTCGGTTTATTATTATTATTATTATTATTATTATTATTATTATTATTATTATTATTATTATTATTATTATTATTAGGTAAGAGACATCTCTAGTTGGAAAAGCATGAGGCTATAACGCCAGGGGCTCCAACAGGGAAAAAAGCTCAGTAAGGAAAGGAAATAAGGTAACATAGAATTGTGTGCCGGAGTGTACCCCTCAAGCTAGAGAACTCTAACCCAAGACAATGTTATTAAAAGAATATTTACTTAATCTTTTTATACATCATAAAAGAATATTTGTTTAACCTTTTTGATACATCATAACCTTTTCATAACATCTCTGTTCAGATACATTTCTCACCCCATCTTCCTTTCAACATCCAGTATATAAATGCATTAAACAGGTCACTTTTTTATCAGCCTTATATTCTTATATTATATTCACATTTGGTGAAAAAGAATTAATGATCTCATATGTTCTAACTTTGGCTTAACTTGACATATATTTCTTTCCTCTTTTAACATATTCCGTGAGGCAACTCTTCTCCATCCTGCCATCATCCGTTGCAACTACCGTGTATTTGTATTTACTAAACCTAATTATTTTCCATTTCTTATATTACATAAGTCTCTCTTCATAGTTTATGTATGACAGATTTGTTTTCACGTTGTTATTGATCTGAAGATTCTTTATATTCATTATTCCTTACTTCTTATATAGTTTGTTTATATCCTTATTTCCTTTCCTCACTGGGATATTTTCCTATGTTGGAGCCCTTTGCCTTATAGCATACTGCTTTTCCAACTATGGTAGTAGTTTAGCTAATAATAATAATAATAATAATAATGATAATAATAATAATAATAATAATAATAATTCTTTGTCTACATCTTTTCCCACTTCTATATGGGGTCGATGTTTCTGGTCAGCTTTCTCCATCTACATCTGTCCCTCAACTCATCACCGGTTAATCCCTTTGATCGAAGGTCATTATCATTATTAAATAATAATAATAATAATAATACTGAAATTCATCACTTTAGCTTGCTATTTCCCATATAAACTTCTTCTTCTTCTTCTTCATCTTCTTCTTCTTCTTCTTCTTCTTCTTCTTCTTCTTCTTCCTCGCCGTTAGCCTTACATTAAGGGGCGGTTGCTGGTTGTCTTACTTGCATCCAATTCCGAATTTCTTCTTTTATGATCACTATCGGGTTCTTTCTCCCGTGTTTACAACTTCACTTCACAATTGCTAGTCAGTGCAATATTATCTGCAAAGATGGGCCACTTCAAGTTCCATTTCTATCTTTTTCTAATTACTGTATTGCAACAAGCTGATTTCTAATCTAAATATAGCTGTCAAAAGCTTCATTCATAAAAAAGAAAGTATTAAGATCTTGGAAATAAGTCACACTAATATTTTTTCAAACATTAAACGCTATTCCGAGCCACTTAGTTGTTTAGCTGATTTCGCTTTACTTCATTATTTATAAACTAGTGAAGAAATTCTATACTTTAAATCTTTTCAAAACTTCTTTATAGATGTACAGTTCCTGGCAAACCTCTTTCCGAAGAATTGCATTCTGTCACACCCTTACTTCACGTCGAGTAACCAAACTGTTAGTGTAGGGTGTGAGTAGAGACAGCAGAGGTGGTAGCAAAGGCTAAAAATAGGAAATCTTTGCGCAGTAAGAGTATGGCTGTGTGCACTCCCTTAGAGCGAGGTGTACCAGGAATTCATGTGTCCAACTGTACATATATTAACGCAGATTGTTTTTATGGTTATCTTTCCATTGTCCGAAAACATTGTTTTCACAACATTCAAGAGCTTGCAGACACTTTTTTTTTGTCGTATTAGAGGCACTTGCATCGTGACCTCTACTGAATCGATTTGCTAACCATATTGGCGAGTGAGTGGGTGGAAGAAGTGGGTCAGTGTGGTATTAATGCCTCATTTGTAGTATGAAAGAATTTTTTTTTCTTGTTAATCAATGTATCTTTATTTTTAAAGTTTTAAGTATCGTGTTTATAATATTAAAGATTTGATTTATTTTCAATTTT
>NC_090748.1:85219972-85224972 GCF_036898095.1 Palaemon carinicauda | reverse complement strand
ATAGTGTGCCCGGGTGTACCCATAAGCAAGAGAACTGTAACCCAAGACAGTGTAAGATCATGGTATAAAGGTTATGGCACTACCCAGGACTAGAGAACAATGGTTTGATTTTGGAGTGTCCTTCTAGATCTTCATCTGTCAAAAGAGGTATGAATTTTAAGTAAGTTCTCGTTATCTTCGAGATCGTAAAACCCCACTGGGCTTATTATACAGTGAGATATAAAACGAAATTGGGAAGAAGCTGACTTTTGATTATGACTTTGTAGGATTTACTGAAGTTCCAGCCTATGCAATCTCCGTTTTTATAAGGTTATTCCCTCAGTAGAGTAGATAGCAGACTCATCTATGTGACAGTGAATCCGTCACTACTCAACTTAGGGAGAGAAAATTTCCTTTACTATATAACACGTTGGTGAGCTTACTCAATGAATTCATTTTTTTTATATATACCCCAGGCTTAATTCAGGTATGATTTTATTAATTTATCACTTATTATTATTATTATTGTTTTTATTATTAATATTATTATTACTACTACTGGGTAAGCTACAATCCTAGTTGACAAAACGTGATGCTATAATTCCATGGGATCCAACCGGGAAAAATAGCCCAATGAGGAAAGTAAATAATGAAATAAACTTCAAGAAAAGTAATGAATAATTAATATAAAATATTTCCGATTGAATTGTAAAAGCTTATATCATTGTTATATATTTATCGCCAAAATTTTCTTTTATTCCATGTACAGTACGTACCTCTGGCATCCAGCTCAATGATTTCTTCATTCCTTCCCTATTTCCTATTTTACATTTTCTGAAAACAAAAACAATTCCCGTGCAGTTATTTTCAAAAGTTATGTTACACTGATTTAACAGGATTCCATTAACAAGTATTTAAATGGTAACATGTCATCATGTATAGTCATTTATTTCATGAATACAGTACCATATTGATATTATTTAATATGGCTGCAATATTTTTTTTTAATGAATATACAGTTATAGGCAAACATTACGTGTGGCTGAATTACCGGAAAAATATTAACATTGAGGAAACATTTCTAAAACTTTCAATCGCTCAAGGTAGAATCGTTCAACAAAGAATGAGTTTATTAAACCCAAAGTCATATTTGAAAATTATATTTGAAAAAAAAAAAGTTAAAGAACTTTATCTTCAGCATTTTGTATAGGTTTAGAATTATAACCAAATCCTAAAAAATCTTGATTTATGATACATATGTTTTGACGTTCGAAAATTAATAGTTACGAAAATTCAATTAAACACATCCACCGATATTAACCTGTGAACGGTACCATGACAGGCTGACAGACCAGATGATTGTGCCACACAACAATAGACTGTTGTTAACAAAATAGTATTTAAAATATTATGCTTTCGTTTTAGGAATGTCTACATTTAAAAAAAAAAAAATATATCTTCATACTTTACTTCCATGTTGCATTACGATCAATTTCTGGGGTCGAAATTATATGATATTATGAAGCGTTATCTTTTAAATTAATAATACAGCAAAATCATTTAGAAGACCTATGAAAAGAGTAACATTCTTTGTCAATTAGAGAAGTAAATTATGTTGCAGAGGTTTTCACCTTATTACTAAAAACTATCTATATAATTTATATAATTTCCGGCCTGTGAATTTATATCGTGACATACAGGAAAATTGAACAAAACCTAGAAAGTTCAAAAACAGAACTATTTTTAATTGATATTTATATCAAGCTTTATTTGTATAAACTGTTTAGCCTACTGGGTCTACCTTAATTTATTGTTGAGGCATTTACGACTCCACTAAAATAAGCAAGTTATTTGCATTACCATTTATAACATTATAATTCTCAGTACACCAAACAGTATTGTATCATCCGGTAAAATTGTTTCCCGTATATTTTATCTAAATTTATTAACAGATATCACAACGTTCATGCGTATACATGTTGGAATAAATAATGGTTTTATTCTTGTTAACAAGGAGTTGTTATGTTTGTTTTGTAGGGTATAATCTTATACTCTCAGCAGAGACTGGTATCTGTGGACAATGAAACAGTCAAGTAATATAATTAACTGAGATTTACTTTTTTTTAAATTGACAAACATTCTTCTCTTATATTGATAGAAGACATTTAGAGAAAAAAGGACGGAATAACTTTGACTCAGTCCTACAAATGAGCTAAAGATCTATTGGTAATTACCATGGTGAATTGCAGTTCACTGAATACTCTGTTACAATAGTTTTCTTCCTTAGATACAAAAGTGCCATAAGGTTTTCTTTTCTTTTTACGGATAATAAAAAAAGAAAAAACTACCGTAGACCAATTACAAAATGTTATGATCCTATGGTATCTGGAATATATTATAGTCCGGTGGTTCACCTATTACTGTTAACAGACAGACGGATAGAGACCACAAATGAATAACTGAACTTCCTTGGTGGAAGTAAAATTGAGGTATAAGGATCATATGTAGATTTTCACGAGAGATTATGATTATTATTATGCGTGTTCACACACTCATATTCTTAAACACACACAGTGTGTGTGTAGTATATATGTATATACATAGTTTGCTTATTTATTCAGGCATAATTCAATGTATAATGTAATCAACGGGAATTGGGCCTATTGGGAAGAGCATGAAAGCTCGGTGATTTCCATAATTGGTCCTTGGTGAAACAGCCAAGGACTCGAATTATGCCTGGTTATTTGGACTGCACGTAATATATATTGTCTTTATTTACAAATTAGTAATACAATATTGTATGAAGAAATAAAAATCAGTGTAGTATTTATTTTACTTTGGTAAATGCAGAAAATTTATGTCCCAAAGAAAACTAGGAAGATTTAATTTTTCGGGAACTTATTAAAAAATTCCCTAAACGAAAGTCTGGAGCATTTATAGCCACCAGATAAGCCATTTCTCTCTTTTCTAAAACTATTTATCAGATAGTGTTAACGAAAATTTAGTATTAATCAAAATTTTGGTAATTTATATTTAAAATTTGTTTACAGTAGGTCCAATATATGGCATTTTATATGTTACAACTGAAAGTCAAAGAAATTTTTCTAATACTACTTTGAATTTTAAGATTTTAGAAAGAAAACTTAATGTTTATATGTTTATAATTCCCCTTTATCGTATATGCAAAAGAGTAACTGTATCTTTGTACGTGATAAGGAAATGGAAAAAAAAAAGAATATTAAGATTTTGTATTATGGTATTTTTACACATTCTAAATAACTTCATCTCTCTACTCACCTTTTATAGTGATTATCCCTGTCCTGGCAAGCTGGACATTATGCTCATGCAGAGGCAATAGATCAGTGGTTGTTCTGGTTGTATAGGATACACATTTTCCACTGGTTACAATAGTTAACTGTATATGTGGATGAGATCATGGTGAGAGTATCCCACACCTGAATGAGTTCGTAAACATACGGTAAGATTCGCTGCTATTATGATATAGATTTATTGTTGTTAACTTTAGATTACCTATATTTTTGCCATTAAGTAAAAATTTCTTAACGACATATCTGATCGAAGGAGCTTATCTTACTTCAAGTAAAATCCATCTGGATTTGACGTAGGAGTTACACTCCTTAACCCAAGATACAATCCATGCCTGTATATATTTCCTTTAATCCAGTAATTTTTATTAAAATTTGAGCTCTATTGCATAAGTCCAAACTTGCAGCGAATGTTTTATGTTGAATAGGCTGACATAAATACCTATTTATAGTTTATATATGACAGATCTGTGTTAATGTTGTTACTGATCTTAAAATATTTTGTATAAATTACTCAGTACTTTTCATGTCGTTTATTTATTTCCTAATTTCCTTTTTTCACTGGGCTATTTTTTCCCTGTTGGAGCCCTTGGGCTTATAGTATCCTGCTTTTCAAACTTGGGTTGTAGCTTAGCTATTTTTAATGATAATAATAATAATAATAATAATGTAGCGCTCGATATATGTTTGAGGATCTTTACATGATCTGCTCTTGAATATTAAGATGATACAATGTGTAGAGATCATGCAGTTATGTTTTCCTGTTATTCTCTTTATTTCATTCCAAAAATGAATATATTAATAACCTTCTCAGTGGGAGAATGAGACAGCTCCAGGAAAAACGGTCTCGGTAGGGCCACGAGCATTATATAATTTGTTCTGCTATAGTCTGTGTTGTCCTCTTAAGAGGGTTGTGTTAAAATTCTGGTAGTTTAGCTATGATACAAAATGGCTAGTTTTCCCCTCTAAAGTTAAAATTGTATTTAATGTTTTTATTAGATGTCCTTCTTTGTTATATTCCGTAAAGTTCAATTGGCATTTTTGGCTATTCCGTTTCATATCAATTGCGCCTTTGAATCTGTGCTATTTATTTCATGGTCTATCGAAATATACACTGAAGAGTTTCAAGTCTTTTTATATGATATTGAATAAACATTTGAAACAAACTGTATGGCGTTTTTAAGGATATTAATTTTTAGGATAAGAGAAAGTATGATGTAACGTGTTTATAAAAATTCTTTTTACCTTTTCTGTAAAAATCATATCATATACAGAATTCTTGGGAAGTGAAAACTCTCTCTCTCTCTCTCTCTCTCTCTCTCTCTCTCTCTCTCTCTCTCTCTCTCTCTCTCTCATATTTTCCATTCCCGGAAAGAATAACAGAAGTTTCAAAACTTTGAAATTCTCCTTTTAATATGTAGACGTGTTGAGGTAGGCTGGGGGGGGGGGGGGGTGTCATGGTGGTAGAGGACAGGGTGGGGATATATAGGTAGATGGGAGTCATGGTTAGAATGCCCTGAGGGTGTGGGATCATGACCATGGTTGGGTACAAATATTTATAGAACTTTGGGTACATTTAATTTATTTCCTAGATTTACTTGATTAATGTTCGCTGTTTTGTACATCTTAGGATTGACCTTCGAAATTTGATTGCCTACCTCATATACATGCTTGCATTAGTACGGTAATATGAAT
>NC_090748.1:85204972-85214972 GCF_036898095.1 Palaemon carinicauda | reverse complement strand
CACAGTGAAAAAACATGACAAAGACTTTAAGAATGGCGGAACGATACATAAATGTGGGTGGGGTATCTGTGCTAGCGTAGTAATACTACTGCAGCAGTAGTGCCGCAACAGTAGTATACATGAATTAAACGTTTAGGCCAACTGCTGGGATCCTTGAGGATCAATTAGCACTTCTCACAACTACTCGAGAATTGAGTTTTTATAGCCAGAATTTAAATTTTATAATCCAACAATGCCCATGATAGCCTTCAGTGTTATCCTGAATTATAACGAGGCCAAAGTGGGTGGAGCCTCATGAAGTCATCATTCTGACGATAATTATTGGTGAAGGTTTAAAGCCAAAATACGGTACCGTTTTTTTTTTTTCTTCAGTAAATAGGTAGGTAGATAGACAATAAATAAAAATTGCTTGACATTGGATATAGCAGTTATCAAGCTTGTCTACTACGTTTTTTTAAATTACCAACTATTCCCTACACCTTGTCAATCTGATTGTGACCTATCAAGTAGACTGTAATTTCTTAGGAAACTTATTTTGGGAGTTAGACTAATAATCGAAGGGTTTTTGTATTTATTAACATATTTTGTTGGTTTGATCATTATGACAATTATCAGTGGAGAGGTTTCAGAGTTCATAAAGGTGTACTGCTTTGCTTTTATTTAAACTTTTGTGTCATTGTTGGCAGAGGTATAGCCTTCGTTACGTATAGCCAATCATCGATCGAGAAAGAGGGAAGAAATGCCGTAATAGGTTACGTAACGAGTGCGTTCGAAACCTTTTCTCTGAGTAAGTTGGCCCGTCTTCAAAAAACGTTACTTTTACATTATAAGTACCAAATTTATTCAACCTACGTAATGCAGAATATAGTCAAAATTTATGTGTAGATATAATGTGCATTCTGAATAAGCGTTATATTTATGAAATACATAGATAAAAAATTATTGCGAAAAAACCGTGTTACAGAGGCCCTGAATCTCATAGTAGTTTATTTTATCGAGAGAGGCAGATTCAAAAGGATTGATTGGAGAGAGACTATGAGTTAAGATAAGGAAGATGATCTGTGGATCAAGTTTTTTTTAAGCAGTCGTGTGAAACGTTTGAAAGTAAAGAGAAAAGTGTATGTGATATATTGGTACGTAGCGAAAGCTTTGAATAGAATCTATATGCAATATGGATTGCGGGTAAGATATGTTGCATACAGTAAATAATTGGGAGTGATTAAAACTTTTTATGCGAATGCTGAGCATATGTCAGAGAAGAGTGACTGGTTTTGTGTAGAAGTGCATCTGATATAAGGGTACATTGTTTCTTCATGAATGACGTTGTTGAATCAGAAAATGGGTCATGAATTGAAGGAATTACGTGTAGTTACGAGAAATTTCAGAAATTATTGAAAGCGTTTTCAAGAAGGGGAAACCGAGAGCAAATGTGAGCAGAGGAGGCTTATGAGAATAAATAGTAATCAGGATGATAGACATTTCAATATTTTGACATGAATATATGGCAAATGTTAACCATTAACTTGGAACAATAGAAGTTGCAGGTGTATGAAAAATACTTGATGGAATGTCAGTGGTAGCCCAAGTTGAAATGTATGAAGAGATTTGTGAACAAATAATTTTTGTTAAACTTTTGGTTATTTTTAAGTGTCTACAATAAAGATCTTTGCTACTTCAATAATATTTTCTTTATAGCTAGAGCCATTCTATATTCATTGTGTTCTCAGCCAGGTCTTAGAATTCTAGAAAGAAACTTAAATTATTTTCAGTGAGTGGTATTATTTTAATGCATATGTCTGAAATGGAAGAAGTCTAATGTTCCTATGATACTTAACGATTACTCAATATTTATTATATTTTCCCAGTAAGATTTTTATTGCATTCTCTGTGAGGAATTACATGATCTCCTGTTATCTTGATGGATAACAGGTTGCGCTAGGATAGCCTAGACTAAACATAATATAATTTGCTTTAGCAATTTTTTTTATCCTATTTCAGCTATCCACAAATAGGACGTTGTTTCTATTATTATTCATATGTTTTATGTCTCGTTATAAGCAAGAAGAGTGTTTATGCCTATGGTGACCTTTTATTTGAAGGGGCGAGGGTTCGATCCCGGTATGAGGTTGAAATTTATTTCTATTTGAGCACGATATTGTGTTGATTTCATCCTAATTGACTCATTAGGGGTAATTCGAATTAAATGATATCAATTGTGTCACCTGGTGAAAACTCGCTGGTAAGAGACTGATGTCTCGCTAGGTAAATCCTGAATAGCAGTTAGCCGCAGGACCCTGGTTAGCAGTTGTGTATACACACACACACACACACACACACACATATATATATATATATATATATATATATATATATATATATATATATATATATATATATATATATATATATATATATATATATATATATATATATGTACAATTTTTATCATAAATTGTAATCTGTAGGTGAGGGTACCTTAATGAATATAATTATTTACTCAGTATTTTTTATCGTAAGGGCAATATGTTTAATAGATGTTAAAATAAGTTAATTGGAATTCCGTTCAATTAACTGTACATAAGAATGTAATAACTCGGGAAATTTGAATCTATTTCTGAGAAATTGAAGCTGTTAGGGTATTGAGGGAAGAAATTAAACATATATTTGTCCTTTAGAGGTTGCCAAGCATTCACTTTACGAAACTGGTGATTTTTTATACAGCATGAAGGACAGCAGTATAGGTACAGTATCTCATTTCCATTTCGAATACATTACTATAAATACCGCAACCCAGTGATAAGTGACGTCATCCCGTTGTTTTGCCCTTGTCAACTATGTTGAGGCCTCTTGGGAGAATCACATTCAGTAAGATGGACTCATTTATGCGAAGTGGGAGTTCTTTGCATCACAGTGTTATTTGGAGATATTCAGGTTTCGTGACATTTAGAACCTTTGACAGGCACACCTATAAAGGTGTATTGAATTGCAAACGGTTCTTGTTAAGGGCAATTATATATACACTTGGTTACTGTTCAAGTCTTGGGGAAACGTCTTGAGAGCATGAATTAGTAAATTGGCTATTTACAATTTTCGTCATCTGAGTGACATCTGTAATTAAATTGGGTTACGCAATCCTCTAGAAAAATTAAGTTTCATATGAGGAAGAAGGCCTTGGCTTGGCATCCATCGCCGGCCATTATACCTTCTTCAAATATTTTAAGTTTTCCCCTTGTAGTTTTTCATAGAAATTAAAATTGAATGCTTAAGATGTTCTGTCTATTTCTGTAATATCTAGCAATTATTTGTGTACCCATGCCACATTTAATAACAATAATATAAAAGTCGTATCTGCTGGGCCGAAGTATAAGGCTGTGGTATTATATACTATATGTATATATATATATATATATATATATATATATATATATATATATATATATATATATATATATATATATATATATATATATATATATATATGTATATATATACACATATATATACACACACAGAGTAACCATATGATATGCTGGTATATCATCCCCAGTTGCTTTCCATGAAAACCTTAGATGTATTGATATAGTGAAGTGAAGGGAGACGAAAGGTAATGAGTTCCATTGGTTCCACTCGAATGACTCTGTCAGCAGAATCTATTGATCTTCTTTATCTGATTCCGATACAGAATAATCGATTTATTTTCAGTAATTATTATTCGTTATTCAGGTCTGTGAGGTGCACTATTTAAATTCAGTTATTTGCATAAGAGATAAAGAAAATTTCCTCACTCGTAACATGAACTATATTTGTTCTTGACCTTCATCAGGACTTAAGAATAAATACAGTATTTTGATAACAGTAATAATGTCGATAATACGAATGTTTTAAATAAATTGACTTATAACTGTACATGTAAATTGGAAGGTTGAAGGCTAATTTTGTTAGTTTTTATCGTCGAGTATTGAAAAAGTATATTTTTAGAGTATGAAATTAAATGAATGTTTTGACAGTATTATGATGTCAGTTTTTGCCAGTCTTCTTGATAGTATAATTCATGTTTATTAGGGTTTTTGTAGCATCTAAGTTGCAAGGACAGTTCTGAAATATTAACAACTTTTACCTTGTTTCTATTTCAAATATGATATAAGAACATTTATTTCTTATAGTCTCTTAGTATAATAGAAAGGTTTCCCTGGTGTTTTAATCAGGTCTTTATTAATAGTTTTGGTTTCTATAGTTTCCAGATATAAAAAGATCTTTATTTTCCATGATCTGTTAACAATGAAAATATTATTCCCTGGTTCTCTTAATATAATTTAGATATTTTTCCCTGGTTTCCTAATACATAGCAATGTTTTTCTCTGGTCTTTTAATATAAGAAAATAGTTTTGGTTTCATTGGTGTTTTAATGTGAGAACCTTTATTTTTTCATTGTCTCCTAATATACGAAAAAAAAATCTTATGGTCTCTTAAAACAGGGAAACTTTTTTCCATGGTCTGTTTTTAGAAAAGAGAATATTTTATAATATCTTGTTATTATGGGCTGCCAACGCAAGAGTTCGTGATTTACATACGTAAAACACTAAAAACAAAAACAAAAAAATTCTTGTTATTAGAAAAATAGATTTTTCAACGTCTCTTGTTATAAAAAATCGTTTTTTATTCAATGTTTCTCATTATTAAAAAAAAATATTTTTTTCATGTTTTTAATAATTCAAAAAGTTTTGTTTCTATAGTCTTTTGATATAAGAAAGTCGGTTTTTTGTCTTTTTGGTCTCTTGATATAAGAAAATAGTTTTTTAGGGTTACCTAATATAATATAAGAATTTTTTTCCATGATATTTTGAGATAAGAAAATACTCTTTAGTTTTTATCATATCATTTCTTAACATGAATATTTTATTCTACGGTGTCATAATATAAGAAAATAGTTTTTCCACGTTTTCCTAATATTACAGAAAAAATTAATCCACGCTCAATTTATATATTTACTTTTGTATCTTAATCTTTGGTGTTGTGACGTCACATGTTTTACTGAGCGAAATTGCTTTTAATTTTTCATAAGCCTATAATCCTATAATGTTTATTTGCCAATTAGATAAAAATCAGCCAAATGTAACATAAAATACTCTGAGTTTTTATCACTTCTTAATATAAAAGATATTTTATTCTACGGTGTCAAAATAAAAAAAAAAAGTTTTTCCTCGTTTTCCTAATATTACAGAAAAATAAATCCACGGTCACTTTATATAATATTTATTGTTGTATCTTAATCTTTGACGTGGTGACGTCACATGTTTTACTGAACGAAATTATTTATAATTTTTCATAAGCCTGTAATCCTATTATGTTTATTGACCAATTGGATAAAAATCATAATCCTATAATGTTTATTTGCCAATTAGATAGAAATCATAATCTTATAATGTTTATTGGCCAATTTGATAAAAATCATAAGTCTATAATGTTTATATGCGAATTAAGTAATAATCAGCCTAATGTATCATTCTTTCCCTCTTCCCTCAGGTATGGGTGGCGGGCACCTTAGCGGACCGTACCTCCTCTACCTTTTGTCCAACCCGCACGACCGCATGGCAGGTTAGTTGGTCTGTCTATCTAGGTGTCTGTCTATCTGTACAATTGTCTCTGTCCGCTTGCATTCATAGAGCAGTTAACCTTGGATATCCTGGAGGATTATGGAGGTCTTCGTAACCCACCTCTGAGCTCGGAAAGATCTCCTTTTGGGATATTAAGGATACTTTCCTTAGAATAATTAATCCGTTTTCCACCGCAAATCATTACTATAGTCCATTTCGTTTAGCGATGCATATTTGCACCGACTCGCGGCGGTGCCCTTTTAGCTCGGAAAAGTTTCCGGATCGCTGATTGGTTAGAATTTGATCGCTGATTGGTTAGAATTATCTTGTCCAACCAATCAGCGATCCGGAAACTTTTCCGAGCTAAAAAGGCACCGCCGCGAGTCGGTGCAAATATGCATCGCTAAAAGAAATGGACTATAGTCATCTTAGTTTTCAAAACCTCTCTTCTGTTCCATTTTTGAACCGATGGTTAATATCGATTTTTCAGTAGCTGAAAATTATTATTTTAAAATTAGTATTTTATTTGTTAAACTTTTCGTCTAAATGTAACTGATTCACCTTGTTTGAATTCGTTTCCACTCTTATTTTGGATTAAATTAGTAAGTTAAATTTGAAATTGTGACGTACATAATTATTTTTCAGATTTACATAGAGGTTTTGATAATCTTTGTGTGAAATTCACATTATTGTTAATTTTATGATTTTTTGTGAGTTGATATGTTTGCGTTTAAAAGTTCACGCTTGTCTGAATAATTTTTCTTTTAATAATCCAATTGTAAAAGATATCGTTTTGAGCATTTAGTGAATATTTGAATCTTTTGGCAGTATTTATTTATATTGAAAGTAAATAGAAATACTAGTACCATTATTAGTAATAATATGATATATATTCTATGATGAGAACTACCGTGATGATTTTTCATATACTGTATACATTTATAGCAGATGGAAATGATTATCTTTTGAAAAATATGTAATTTAAATCGTTTGCTTGACGTATTTTAACGCCAAATGTGTCCAGTTTCATGTATTAAAGTGATAAAATTATTGTAAGAAGAGTAAGAAGATAAAAGATTAGGATTCGACAGAACATCACACAGAATAGAAGGTAGATGTCACTATATATTTGTTTTGAACTTTAATAATACAGTAACTAGAAATCAATTGGAATAATGAACTAAACTGTCTTGCTATGTTATTTTGTAACATTTCAATGTTTATTTTCTTCTGTATTTGTATTATATGAATATCAGGGTACAGCAAGAGGCTGGGTACGAAGATTTAAGAACATTCATTGGGTTTTCAAAAGAAGGAAATTATTTGCAGTTCATTTTAATATTTGAAAGATTTCAGTTAAGATCCAAGCTTGTCATGACTATGAACATCTAGATGAGGACAATAGTCTTTTATTTAAATTTCATTCTCACTTAAATGACCTTTTAAATGTCTTATCCTCGTAACAAACATTAAAGGAATAATGATGATATTAACATTTTCAGCAAATACTGTTTCTAAAAAGTTATTGGTCCATAAAGTAACTTTTATATCTTTTCTGTGACATTCTATAATAATAAAAAAGTGTAGAATCCCAGTGACATTGCGTCTCCTTATTTATTACCAGCATTCACCTGGATTTGGAATTTATTGTGGCTTACATCGGAAACATAAAAATAATAAAGACCGAAGCTTATCTCCGTCTTCGCGAGATTGGTCAATTTTTGTCTCCTCAAGGATGTCAATACAATACGACCCAGTGTGAAGTTGACATTGGTTGATGGATTCAATCGGTCTCCTATTGGCAATAGAGCTAAAATAGACATATCTGAGTTGCTTTAATTCAATTGGTCTCCTATTGGCAATAAAGCTAAACAGACATATCTGAATTGCTTTAATTCAATCGGTCTCCTATTGGCAATAGAGCTAAACAGACATATCTGAGTTGCTTTAATTCAATCGGTCTCCTATTGGCAATAGAGCTAAAATAGACATATCTCGATTGCTTTAATTGTGTGGATGGACTTGACATTACCTAGAGCGTGACTGTGTTTGTGAGTTTATTCAACTTCATATCAGACACACTTGAAGGGGCCTATATGTCTTTGCGACTATGCCATTTTGTAAAAGTTTGCTTCGTAAATGTATGCTTAGTCTGTTTAGAAGATTCAGTGATTGTTTGTGAGCGGGTACATGTAATAATATACGTATGAGTATTTGATTTTTGTAATCGTGAGAGTTTTATGAAAATATGTTAAGGCAGTTTGGTTTAGCAAATGCATATGGGTCTGTTTCTATTATATCTGAGTTTTTACGAGAGAAAGTTACTACATGCTTTATGTTTTTCTGTGTGGTTCTAAGTTTAGTTTTGCAAACATAATTGTAGTTATAAAGGGTACGAATAGCAAGGGGTATCCGATAGTTAGGAGTATGTTGAAACTTGTGATTTGAGAGAGAAGATTATAATTGATATAAAACTTCTACTCTTCGCATTAGTTAACTAATCACAATTGCCTTCAATATAACGAGAGAGAGAGAGAGAGAGAGAGAGAGAGAGAGAGAGAGAGAGAGAGAGAGAGAGAGAGAGAGAGAGAGAGAGAGAGAGAGAGAGAGAGAGAGAGAGAGAGAATGTTAACAATGTGGACTTCCCGATTTTTTTTTTTTTTTTTTTTTTCAAATATTACCTAATAGACCAACTTGAGATCTGTTCGAAAAAGAAAATTATCCATATACGGTGTTTGAAGTGATAAAAGAAAATTACCTAAAAATCTAAAGGCATGAATGATGAAAGTATATAAAACTGAATATTTTAAATACCGATAACAAACGTGCTAGAAGCAAAGAAATTTTTTTTATTTTTATGCTTTGTGCAAAAACGATCCATAAATGCATACATGAAATTACATTCATTAAAAAGAGGGTAAAGAATTATTTGCAAAAAAAAAAAAAAGAAAAAAGCTACAATAACAAGGGACCATGCACTGTCACTGAGGATGAAGCAGTGTTATATAGACGTCACCTGATAAGGAACTGGTTACTTGCAGCTGCACGTCCAGCCATTAAACCATCATGCCCATCATCACTCTTATCACCCAGGGTAATCCAAGGTTAAGTGTGTCATTATCCAAGCCGAGAAGAGGAAGAGCTGGATAGAGCTGTTATGCTTTATCCACACAGTTTGCCTGTCTAACAATCAGTTACGTTAACAGCCTGAAGAGAAAAGGTTTCATATGCCAATTTTGCTTGATGACTGTGCCTGTTAATAATTTAAAAAAAGCCTCTTTATACAAGGTTAATTAACCAAACAAACCACTGATAAGGCTGTCTGGGTCTATTCTTTTAACCCACCCCTTGAAACTCACGATACAAGCTGTGTCCAAGACTATTTTATTTAGTTGACCCTACTTCTGAGGTATGGCTTCGCCCAATTGCCCCCTCGAAGCATCTAATGATTCCCTCTACCCACTAAATGACCAACCCCTCCCCCTCCCCCCCTCCCCATTACCTGCTAGAATGAAATCCCTATCCCGATTAAAGCTGATGAAAGATAGTGTGTAAACCAAAATTAGTTTCCATTGTAGAATTAGTCATTTGATCACCAGTCACGTAGCGTTTCCCTTAAAGATTAGAGACCCGTTTTCCCCTTCAGTAATTGCAATAGCGACCCCAGATGTGATATAGATTCTTGATAGAAGATGTTTATCCCTTTAAATTGAGGCTCCAAACAGAATTCAGAGAGTCAATAATAGCACGGTATTAATCTTGTTTGATTTAGTTTGAATGCCGATAGTTCGCTGTTTGTTAGTTTATTTATTTTGCGAATTCATGAATGCAAAACTGTATTTTTGCAGCATCCGCCAGTACATCTCTCAGCATAAGAACTAATTGGCTGACTTCAATAGTTTGATCTCTATGAATGCTTTAGACTGATTTGTTCTTTGACCTTGACCATCCTCTTTTGTCCTGCCATGAACAAGAGTCAAACCTCGTACCTCCTGCCATGCAACCTTGACCTTTTCCGGTTATACATATTCTGCCTTTAAACTTTTATTTACTGTCGTTTTGTTGAGCTGACAGACCAGACCATTTGTATAACACTGCTGAATGCATCTGATAAGAAAACTCTTTACAGATTTCACTTTTTAAGTCTTGTATTTCAGCCTGTTTCTTTCTAATACCAGTTGTCCCGGATTTTAGGTTTTTTTTTTTTTTTTCAACTCTAAACGCCAGTGAAACATATCTTTCTCTGTGGTAGTCTTTATTGTGTGTCGTGGTATTTCAACATACATACATACATATGATTATCCATGTATATAAACAAAAATACACAGTACATACATGCATATATAAATACATAGTTGCTTATACATAGATACACTGTTATTTATACATACACAGTTGCTTATACA
>NC_090748.1:85149972-85194972 GCF_036898095.1 Palaemon carinicauda | reverse complement strand
TTAGTATTGTTATTAAATGAGTTCTTTGAATGTCCTTATGTATATTAGGTTTAAATCAGATGGTAGGTGGACGATGGTTTCTTGTTAGTATTGTTATTAAATGAGGCCTTTGAAAGTCCTTATGTATATTAGTCTTAAATCAAATGGTAGATGGGTGATGGTTTCTTGTTAGTATTGTTATTAAATAAGGCCTTTGAAAGCCCGTATGTATATTATTCTTAAATCAAATGGTAGAAGGGCGATGGTTTCTTGATAGTATTGTTATTAAACGAGGCCTTTGAAAGACTTATGTATATTAGGTTTAAATCAAATGGTAAATGGACGATGATTTCATGTTAGTATTGTTATTAAACGAGACCTTTGAAAGTCATTATGTATATTAAGTTTAAATCAAATGGACGATGGTTTCAATTTTCTCTTCAGAGTTGTTTTTGGATTTCGACACGAAATCATGCGTGTGTACTGGACAGGACGTTATCGTAAAGGAGAGGAAATGACGCATGGATGCTCCGTGTATGATTGCTTTTATCTTTGCGCTCCAGTTCTCTTGGCGTTGATGGGACCAGTTTGTTCGAATCATTAATATTTGAGATGATTCTGTTATAGAGAAGCTGCTTTTTAAAGGCAATAATATTGTTGCGATGGTTATCAATATCACTAGTTGATTTGTTTGTCTAAAATAAACTTCAGATCCAGAATAATTACAGTCAATAGACTGGAAAGGAATGAAATTATGAAGTCAGTATACGTGTTGTTCTCTCTCTCTCTCTCTCTCTCTCTCTCTCTCTCTCTCTCTCTCTCTCTCTCTCTCTCTCTCTCTCTCTTAAAGAGACGCTTCCAACCATTATTGTCAGCAACAATACCTCAGCAATTTCACCATGAGAGAACGGGAATAATAATATTCGTCTGGGTAATTGAATTCAGTGCTTTTGATTCAGTAATGCAATGAGTATCTCGTTCATTGAAATGTTATAGTTCACCTTCCCACTGGAGTTCTTCATTGTGTGCTCTTAAGTTTATGGCGATATGTCATGAAGCATATTGTTGCATTGCGAAAGAAATTTTTTTATCATGTTTTGAGTACATTATAGTACAGTGTTAACCTGTTCGCCTATCTTTTGCATAGCAGCAGATCGATCCCCGCTTGGGACCGGCAGTTTAAGCTGTTTACTGGGGAGGACACTGCAGTTGAGCACCACAATGGGGGTTTGCTCTAGCCTGGCTAACGTTGTATGAAACCAGTCACTTTTAACCTTTATGTATGTGTGTGTATATATATATATATATATATATATATATATATATATATATATATATATATATATATATATATATATATATATATATATATATATATATATATATATATATATATATATATATATAGACTACTCTTGTCGTCAACCTTATTTCCTTCATTCTTTATAAGGGACCAAGCCATCCATGGGAACATATGAAAACATTGACCTATCATATCACAGTTTTCTCTTCTTCTTCTTCTTCTTCTTCTTCGTCTTCTTCTTCTTCATCGTATTCTTCTTCTTCTTCTTCTTCTTCTTCTTCTTCTTATTATTATTATTATTATTATTATTATTATTATTAACATGGAACATTAAAATGAGCTTGTATTCACGCTAGAAAATTATCTACACTACAGAATTCTAGAATTTTTTTATTTTGTAACTGAATATAGGAGTTATAATTTTTGTTATGGATAAATTAAAAAAAATAATTAAATTATCAGCTCCTTCAGTCAACTAGAGAGAGAGAGAGAGAGAGAGAGAGAGAGAGAGAGAGAGAGAGAGAGAGAGAGAGAGAGAGAGAGAGAGAGAGAGAGAGAGAGAATTGTAAATGAAATCATCAAGACACTATATTGAAATGAAAGGCCATTTATATGCTTAGGGCAAAGTAGTCATTTACTTTTATATGCAATTTTCCAGAATAAACCGTCATTAGCTAATGAAATTCAACCGATGTTTTTAATTGCTCTATCAGAGAGTCATTTACTAGATCTCTTTGTTTTATTGACGTCGCTTATTTGCTGATGCATAATGGGATTTTCCACGTCATGCACAGTTGGATACATGGATTCCCAGTACACCTCTCTATAAGGTAGTGTACCCTGTTACACCTTTACTGCTCGGTGAGTAACCAAACAGCTATAGTCCATTTCTTTTATCGAGGCATATTTGCACCGACTCGCAGGGGTGCCCTTTTAGCTCGGAAAAGTTTCCTGATCGCTGATTGGTTGGACGAGATAATTCTAACCAATTAGCGATCAGGAAGCTTTTCCGAGCTAAAAGGGCACCGCTGCGAGTCGGTGCAAATCTGCCTCGCTAAAAGAAATGGACTGTAGTGTAGGATACACAGGAACTCTCCTCTCAGTACGGGTGTGACATGGTGCACTTCTACGGATTGAGGTGCACCAGGAATTATTGTGTCCATCTGTACCATTTGTGTGATTATTGAATTTGTTCTCAAATTAAAAGACAACACTTCACTGCAGTTATAAATTATTATGAATTAAATAGCTATTCCGACAGACAGAATAGCCAATTTGCCTGGTAATATAATTTGAAGTATTGATATTGAATAGTATTTTAATAATAGCTTTAGCATATTACCTATGAATAACAAGATTAATATGTAAGCGAAGCGCAAACAACGTTAATGTTTATTAATGAAAATAGAAAATAATACAGAAGCTGCAGCAAAAATACCTTCATAAATATTGATAATATTTCAAACTGTTTTTCAGTCAATTTTTCGTTTTAAATAAATTTACTCATAATAATAATTTACATTCGGTTATAGGCCTTTTGCAGTGAGGCTCCGGTCAGAATGACAAATATTAATTTGTCAAAAATGTTAACTGGATGATCGGTGACACGGCTAAAGTAGATTTACCTTTTTTTTTTTTTTTTTTTTTTTTTTTTTTTTTTTTTTTTTTTTTTTTTTTTTTGAGGGGGATGGCAACAAAGTAATATAATTGTTTGCTTCACCCGTGAAAAATATTTATGTCTGTGCATGCGACACATGGACACAAATTGAATTATGTGGTACGAAGCCAGCAGTGAATATTTAGGATGGACGATGCAGATTTGTTTGCTTGTTTTTAGGAACCCTGGGTAACTTGTTATCAATTTGCGAGTGCTAGTTTGTTTGTAACATAAGATTGAAGATACCGAATGCCAGAGAAAAAGATAGTAAAAACATAACTTCAAAGTTCTTAACTTACGTGTTATTATCACAAGACATTGCCCTTCTTAAGTAGGTCAAAGGTATCCCTTAACTTCGCTATTTTAACATATAAATTTTCCCCTCTTACGTATTCTTTTGTTTGATATATTTTATTCAATGGGCATTGGTAAGATCCGGTTCACGATGATTATGATTTTGTCTTTTCAATTTATTGATGTAATGTGGTTAAAGGTGACATTATTATTATTATTATTATTATTACTTGTCAAGTAAAGCAAGATGGTATAAGCCCAAGGGCACCAACAGAGAAAATAGCCCAGTGAGGAAAGGAAATAAGGAAATAAATAAACTACAAGAGAAATAATCAATAAGAATAAAATTGTTTAAGAATAGTAACATTCGAAAAAATCTTTCATATATACAATATAAAAACTTTACAAAATGAAAAGGAAGAGAAATAAGATAGAATAGTGTGCCCGAGTGTACCCTCAAGCAAGAGAACTCTAACCCAAGACAGTGGAAGATCATGGTACAGAGGCTAGGGCACTACCCAAGACTAAAGAACAATGGTTTGATTTTGGAGTGTCCTTCTCCTAGAAGAGCTGCTTACCATGGCTAATGAGTCTCTTCTACCCTTATCATGAGGAAAGTAGCCACTGGACAATTACAGTGCAGTAGTTAATCTCTTGAGCGAAGAAGAATTTTTTGGTAATTTCAGTGTTGCCAGGTACATGAGGACAGAGTCGAGTATGAAAAGAATAGGCTAGACTATTCAATGTATGTATAGACAAGGGGAAATGAGCCGTGACCAGAGAGAAGGGTCTGAGTCAAAGCTGTGATGAAACATCAAATTTATGGGTAAAGTTAACATCCAAGGGGGGTGGGGGTTATGCCTAAACGTGGTGAAAGGGTTTGCGTATCGCCATGATCAGCAAAGCTGTACTAGTCAGGGCCACCTATACTATGTTGGTTTGCGGTGTTCTCCGCTGTCACCAATCCACACTGGCCATCGTGGTGATGAAACCTGGCCAAACTTCAGATATGAATTAGGACATGCCTGAGACCTTTGTTTTGCAGTCGACTAGAAACGGCTGCATTTGTTGTTGTATGCACCCGAAACTCTACCTTATATTGAATTTATATATATATATATATATATATATATATATATATCTATATATATATATATATATATATATATATATATATATATATATATATATATATATATAATGTATTTATATATATACATATGGCTTAACTCTGTATCGCGTTAAAGGCATTCAATGTTATGAGAATTGCCCTTATTGATTAGCTATAACGTGTATATCAATATCTCTCTCTCTCTCTCTCTCTCTCTCTCTCTCTCTCTCTCTCTCTCTCTCTCTCTCTCTCTCTCTCTCTCTCTCTCTCTCTGTCGCGTTACGTAAATTGCAGTTAACTGAAAGGATACAGACAACTATTGTCAGTTGATTTGCGAAATGAGAACGTTATGATATTTGATACTAGTGAATGGAATCATGAAATATACTTTTAGAGTTCGAACATTTCATTTGATCTATTGCCAATGTTACTGAAAATTTCTCGAGATATTATAAGACTGCCACTTATTTTACTGTGTAGAGAGAAAGAAATTATATTGTGTGATATACAACAACAGCAAAAAATGCATAAGTTACTTATATATATATATATATATATATATATATATATATATATATATATATATATATATATATATGTGTGTGTGTGTGTGTGTGTGTGTGGGTGTGTGTGTATATATATATATATATATATATATATATATATATATATATATATATGTGTGTGTGTGTGTGTGTGTGTGTGTATGTATATGAATATATACACAAATGTGTGTAAATATATGTGTATATATATATACATATATATATATATATATATATATATATATATATATATATATATATATATATATATATATTTAACCGAAATATATTTAGGTTAAATAGTATATATTTGCAGGTAGATTGAATATTTCTAGTGTATTTTAGTAGCAACAATTCTGTAATAACATATTTTTTAAAACCATATATTGTTTCTTCTTTCATTAAATGTATAATTAGACAGAAGGGCTTTTCTTCAGTGCCTCACGAAGAGATACTTGCTGTTCTTGGTTGATTTCCTCAACAATCGTTGGGGGCACAAGTTGAATTCAAATCTTATGAATTTAGTCTTTAGTATCGCCGCCTTTACCCCAATAGTGTATAGGTTATTTTCATTTCCTTCCATGTTGATTCCTAGAAGATTTTCTGGATCCTCCCTTCCCCAGTCAACATGTGGAGCTGGCACAACGATATTGTCCCCTATTTCCCCAGCTTTTAAATCGATCTTTCTCATTTGACCATAAGTTCTGCTTGGCACACTTGATCCTTTCTGGTCCTCTTGCAGTTCTTGGAAATTTCTTGTTGTCTTCATGCAATATGCAGTGCTGAACTAAGTGGACCTGGGGTGGATAGGTGAAGATGGTGACTGGCTCATCAAGGAACTAGGATATCTGCGGGGTGATGATGACTGGCTCAGAGGCCTTGAGTGGCTTGTCAGTTGGATCAGTAGGAGGCTGGGCTCCTAGTGCTGCAAGATCATCTTCTGTCTCTAAGCAGTCAATGACCTCCTGAAGCAAGCTAATGTAAGGAAGTCCATCTTTTGGATTCTCTCCAAGCAAAGTAGAATAGGGAGTACTCTTGATCCCTGGATGGTATAATGAGTTCTTCTAGTTCTGAACAAAACGAAAACCTAGGGACCAATCTCGGGTGCTGTTGTCAGAGAGCAAATCAGTCAGCATGTCTTTGATGTTTGAGTTGGCCTGTTCAACTGAACCTTGACTCTGTGCCTCTCTAGGGGCTTGCCATGCACAAGAATGAGCCAGAGATCCTTCATCTCTCGAACCACATAGGAAGTGAACCAGATCTATTATCTAATTGTAGGATGCATTGATCACCATTCAATAAGAACATACCCAAAAGTTGAAAAGCAACCACAGGTACTCTTTGGATGTGAGTGGGCGTAGGATGACAGACTTGGTCAGATGGCACTGGTACAACATAACCACTTGTGTTGGGCTTGTGGAGATGACTGTATGTCAATTAAATCGACTTGGCAGCTAAAATTTAAATCCTAAGTAAGGGCCGAACCCCAACTCCCTTTGTCTTGGTTCTTTTTGTCTTTTCTTGGCAGATAATGCAGTAGGAATTGAACAGGTCGACAGCCTCCGTTGTGATGTTTGCATATTTAGAGTATGATATTAGTTTTAGTTAAATCTACATCCCAAATTTTCTCAAACTATAATCTAAAACTGCTTATATTGATCAGAGTACTTACTTGTTGAATTGCCTGCTCATGTGGTTAAAAGAAATCAAAATGAGTGAATTACCTGCTCACATAGTTAAAAGAAATCAAAGAAAGGTGCCATTTAAAACAAAACTGAATTAACTTCTCAGGTAGTTAAATTTAAATTGAACACCTGTGCTTGAAACAACTCTGGCTACAATTTATATGGAAATGAAATATATGAAAATTATATGGAAATGTTTACCAGATATACATAAATCAATACTAATTATAACATAAATATTCAAAACCAACTGTCAGTGTATAAGAATCCATGTCAACGCCCATATATACTTAAAACCACATAAAAGTGGTATTTGCAAACAAATACCAGAATTACACAGTTTGCCTGAATTCTATTAGGCAAAGTGTGTAATAAGAACTACTAAATTTCAGTCCTTTCGCGTAATGCCTGGAAGTTTTAGTCATTTTGCGAAATCCCTAAGTGAATCGGTCATTTCACGAAATGCCTAAAATTTTTAGGCATTTCGTGAAATGCCTGGTTACACAGTTTGCCTGTAACATACATACATACATACACATATACATATACATTAGAAGATCACAATATCTCTCCTTTATGAATGAGTGTACATATGTGTGTCTTATATGAGCATTGCATGTGAATTCTGTATCAGGGCATCACCTTTTTGTCTATTTTGTCAGTTTGTAGAGTGCTGAATATTCTTCACAATGTCGCTTCAGACACCTTCCATAGTGTATCAGTTCTGCCTGTTACTGTCATGTATTCCTTTTGATTTCCTCTTATTCAACTGTCTAGCGTCTTTAACATTTGCCTGGCCTAGTTTTCAGATCTCTTAGGAAAACATCCCTTAGGGGAAACCAGTGTAAAAGGAGAGGTGTAATCTAGTTTCATTATGTCATCACATAAAAATTCAACTTTGTTAGTTTATGAACTCGATGTCACGACCCTTAAGCAGAGCAGTTTATTACCTCTTTATTTACGATTCCTGGTGAAAATATATTTCATTAGGTTTTCACAAATTTGAAAATTTTTTGTTATTTACTTATGTTATAATATCATGTGAATATGATCTCCTTCGACGTTGCTGTTTATCTTCAAAGTACAATATGGTGTTGTTTGCTTGTATACGTTTTTATTTTATATTTATCATTTTTATTGTTGCAATCCTTCTCTTTGTCTTATACCTTTCACACTCTTGAAGCTGATGATGGAATTGTGTCTTGCCTGTGTTGGTATACTGTATATGACATATTATGTCTGTTATGTGTCATAATGAATTTATTGTTATTTTTTGAAAAATGGTAAATATACAGATTAAACTGAATATTGAGGTTTATATATATAAGCTTTATGATAATTTCAGCCTCTTTTAGCTACGTGTTCAAAAATAATTTTCAGGAACTCTTTCTGTCTGTTACATTGCTACGTTACAGGAAAAGAAGAGGCCAAATGTTTTATTTTTTTAGGTATTCAGGTATCATGTACTTCATTATGTCTTCCCTTCAGTATTTGTAATCGCCCATTCTTATATGCTGTAGCTAATTAGTTAATTAATTCGCGCATTTTGGTCGTAATGGGAAGTCAAATTAACTTTTTAAGGTTGTGTTTGCTGATGTGGTAACGTCCCTGACTGGGGTTCGAGTCCCGTTCAAACTCGTTAGTTTCTTTGGTAGCTGAAACCTCACCATCCTTGTGAGCTAAGGATTTGGGGCTTGGGGGAGCCTATAGGTCTATCTACTGAGTCATCAGCAGCCATTGCCTGTCCCTCCTTGGTCCTATCTTGGATGGACAGAGGCTTCCTATCTTGGATGGACAGAGGCTTGGGCGCTGATCATATGTATATATGGTCAGTCTCTAGGGCATTGTCCTGCTTGCTACGGCAATGTCAATGTTCGTTGCCTCTACCATTCATGAGCAGCCTTTAAACACTTAAAACCCCTCTATCTAAGTTTAGTAATTCATGCTCGCCTTTACTTGGGTTGTTAATTTATTAAAGACTTTTGAAATTATGCGGTAAATCTAAATGCACGAAGCAGTATATCCTGTTTTTTTATTTGTTAAGCAACTACGTACAGTATTATATATTCTAGAACCTAGTCCGGAATCCTTTCAAAGTAATCCCTCTCTTAGGGAAATATGCAATGCTACCTTTTTTTCAGAACAAAATTATTTCACACTAAGATATGCAATGTGAGAGATTATGTCTTGACGTAAATACAATGGAGTGTATACATTATTGAAATTTTAATGAATGTGGGGGATAGAAGAGAGGCGAAGCCGAGTGATGCGAAATTTGAAAGGATTAGTTGGAGACTGAAAATGAATGTATAAGTGATTGTTGATAATGTAATATGTATATATATATATATATATATATATATATATATATATATATATATATATATATATATATATATATATATTTATATATATACATATATATACGTATATATATATACATATATATATGTGTATATATATATATATATATATATATATATATATATATATATATATATATATATATATATATATATATATATATTAACAGGGATGTTATCAACCGTGAGACCGTGTGCGAAAAAGGCTGTTAAGGAACAGCTATTCCATATAGAAATGGCTAAACAATTAAAAATCTTCAAAGAAGAAGTAGATTATGACCCTGTTATCTTATTGAAGTCTTATTTTCAGGTGTACTTCTATTTTCTTGGGATAAACAATAAAATGAATGATAGAAAAGTATTCATAATCTATTTTGAATTTATATACCACTAAGAAATTATGTTTATCTGAATTGATATTCATAATGGATATTTAAGAAAAGTATAGTTTCCACCATGTACAGTAGGTCACAGGAATTCCTGGCACACCTCCCTTTGAAGATTGATTGATTAATTGAAAAGTGTACCCTGTGGGACCATTACTGCGCGGAGAGTAACCAAACAGCTAGTGTAGGGAAATATGGCAGAGGCGGTGGGCGGGGCTACACGCAGGATCTAGCAGTACAGTTATGGTGTGACCGGGTTCGCCTCCTCAGAGCAGGGTGTGCCAGGAATTCCTGTGTCCATCTGTACATCTGGTGTCTCCTGTGATCTCCAGGCAAACTATAAAAACCTCTTGAGGTTGTTGATGTTCCTCTCCTTTATGCTACACGTCGTTGATGCTGTACAAGTTTGGTGCTTTTTCACATCTTTGAGCTTGAAACTTTATCCATTTCAGTGAAGATTTATTTCGTTTTAATCTGTGTCAATTTCACGGGATTTAAAGTTTTATTTTGAAACTGTTTCCTTTAAAAAAGTTTCAGGCCAGGTCGAGACTGTTTAATCAGCGTTATTTAGATTTAGTTTTGAACTTGGAAAATATTTTAACTCTTCACCAACGGCCATCTCATTCCTTTAACTAAGAAAATAAATTTATTTTCATCGTGGATTGGACTAGTTATTCTTTTGTGAGATCCAATTCACCATCAGGAGTATTGCTTTACTTGCCTTCGTTACAAAAATTTCCATTTTCATGGCTAACATACACCCGCTATTTCGACTATGGTTTACCTTTCCCATTTTTACCTCCGCCAACGAAGTTGGAAGGAGGTTGTGCTTTCGCCCCTGTTTGTAAGCTTGTGTGCGTGTGTGTGTGTTTGTTTGCAAACAGCATCCTGGCCATGATTTTAATCGTAAAGTAATGAAATTTGCGGGGATTAAGTGTTATGTAAAAAGCTAGAATTGATTGAATTCTGGAAGATCAAAGGTCAAGGTCATGGTCAAGCAAAATTTCCAATTCGCATATTCAGTCATAAGTTTGTACCATAAATTTGTACATCGTTGTCACATAGACTTCAAACTTGTTTCAAGCCAATTAATACATGTTAAGGTCAAAGGTCAAGATCGAGAAATAACCTGCCGCGGCGGAGGTCTTCGCTCTACTGAGTGCCCCTGTAGTTTATGTAATGTTTTACGCAGGGGTATTCTTCAATACCTTGATCATAGAGCCTTATGAAAACATCCCCTTCTGCACCACGTCTCATGCTTGGATGCAATTACATTCGGATAAAAGTAATTTCTTGTTATTTATCAAAGTTCACATACAGATGATTTTCTCTTATGATTATTGATTTATATTAGGAAACATTTTAGCGAAATGTTTTATGTGGAAATTTACTTCTATAAGGTAAAGTATTTTTTCCATTTCCTTTAAAAAAATTACTTCTGTAAGGTAAAACATTTTTCCTTCATTTCCTTTAAAATGATCTAAAGTGTTATTATAAATTCCTTGCGTTGTAAATGACTTGTTTGACACCCAAATCCCATCTTTTCCTGCTTAGATTTTTGTGAAGTTTCCTTTTTGTGTCATATATTGCTCCTTGCTATAATTTTGTGTCATAAGACTCGAAGGTTAACTTTGGGATCAAGTTATTTTTATGACAAAGTACGTCATGGTCATACTGTCAGTATTTCTTCTTCTTCTTCTTCTTCTTCTTCTTCTTCTTCTTTTTCTTCTATATATATAAAGAATAATACACCATAATTTTACTTCCACATCACGTCAATAACAGAATTATGTAGGTATTTAAAAATGTAATATATAATTCATATTCTAAGTTTCATAATATTTTCCATGGGTGTTTTTAATGCTGGATATTTTGTCTAACTACGACGTTATTTGGTTGGCCTTTTGCACTATATTTTTTATTGGAAATGATTTTATTTTGCGAAGGCTATTCATTTTACATGCTATTGCTAGTTAATCAGATAAAGTTTTGACTCTAATCGAGAAAACAGGTTTGAACATTTTCTTATTATTTTTATTTTGCGTTATATGTCCTGAAGGTATGTTTGTCTTCATGCGTTTTCGGGCAAAGTGTAAAGCCTTCGTTTGTATAGTGTTATATCTTGGCTTTTTCTAATTCTAATTCGTATTCAGTGTTAAAAGTTCATTTCTTTGCACACATCCAAAATCATATTAAATAAATAGAAAATTTTCATTAGGTCTTATAAGATAAATTGTGAACCATTTTGTTCTGTGTTTAGTTACTTTGCTATTTTTAGACCAGTTACATCCATGTAAACATCCGTTTTATGGAAATCGATACTGGACCTTTTCAATCAGTTCCATTACGCGCAGGTACTTTACTTGGATCTATGATTCCTTCTGTGTGGAGAAAAGAAAGGAACAGGTGCATGAGTCATGTAACTTCATGATTTGTAAACAAATGCAGTTATACCCCAAAGGGGACAATGTAAGGTACAGTTGGGGACACAAGTTGGTGTTTTGGTGGCCGGGTGATAGCGTCCTTGCCTTGTTATTGCCAGATTGGGGTTCGAGTCCCGGTCAAACTCGTTAGTTCATTTGGTCGCTGCAACCTCACCATCCTTGTGAGCTAAGGAAGGGGGGTTATAGGGATCCTATAGGTCTATCTGCTGAGTCATCAGCAGCCACTGCCTGGCCCTCCTTGGTCCTGGCTTGGGTAGAGAGGGGGCCTTGGGCGCTGATCATATGTATATATGGTCAAAATCTAGGACATTGTCCAGCGTGATAGGGTAATGTCACTTTCCCTGGCCTCTGCCATTCATGAGTGACCATTAAACCTTTAAACCTCGCTCTGACGAATTTCACCCGGCCACACTCCTAGTGTTCGGCGAGTTCCTGTGCTTAACCTCGACCATCACATCTGCCATCTCTTCCTACACCATCTGTTTGGTTACTCTCCTCGAAGTAAGGGTGTGATAGGGTGCACTTCTTCGGAGCGAGGTGTACCAGGGACTCTTGTGTCTAACTGTACGTATTAAATGGGTTAATATAGTAGCACTGTCTGTATGCGTGGATTTCGTTTGTATCCCAAAGACACTTTAGATATCGAATCTTGATAAGTGGATGTTGCTCATGGGGGAATTGTGTAAACAAGTATATGATTCTCGGTAATGGCAAATTTATTTGGACAATTTTTTTTTATAAGTGTCAGTTCTTTAGTGACAAGAACTCGTTGATCGAGTAATGAATCGAAAAGATTTAAACCAGGACCTTAGTGGTACTGTTCTAAGGTAAAGTTCTAAAAGGATGGAATGTAGTAACCGAAATGACCTGAACAGAGAGACCTGCGGTAACCACTTTTGTGGCAGACTTTTTACCTGTGGAATATTGTGTGGAGTTTCTAAATTGCCTTAGAGTACGTAAATTTCGTTTCTCAGAGGACTGTTTAGAAGGTCTGTCATACTGATGAAAATAGGGAATTCAGAAAGCGAGTTTCAGAAAAGACGGGATTTTAATCATGTTTCTCCTTCGTCCCTGGTTGTAGAAAATCTTTTGGGAAATGATCATTCCATTTGTAGGCTTTAAAACCGTTCATATGTGGTAAAGGATTGCATACTGGTTTAAAGAGCTATCTGTAATATTATTATAGTTATTATTAATTGCCTGGCTGTAACCATAGTTGGAAATTCAAAATGCCACAAGCAGAAAGGCCACAAGTTGAGCAACCCAGTGTAGAAAAGACATGGAAGTAAACAATAAAATCATCATCAGCCGTAACTAGTCCACTGCATGGCAAAGGTGCCAGACATGTCCTTCCACTCCTATCTGTGCATGGTCCTTCTCTGCCTGTCTTTAACCGAAAATTGTCTTAGTTCGTCAATCCATCGTCTTCACATTCTTCCCATGCATCTTTTGTAATCCCTAGGGGCCCATTATGTTATTCTTAATGTCCGTCTATTGCCCATGTCCACTTCTTTTTCTTACAAGTAAAAATATCATATACTTTATTTTGATCTCTTTTCCATGTTACTCTTTCTCTGTCTCTTAGTGTTATTCCCATCATTACTCTTTCTATTTCTTTTTGAGTTGTAACTAGTTTATGTTTTAAGGCTTTAGTAAGGTTCCAAGTTTCCGATACATAAGTTGATACTGGTAGGGACCATCTGTTTAGATACTCTTATTTTTAGTGAACGTAGTATTTTAATTTTTATAATCTTTTCCTTGACCATATATACATAGAAGTGGGAAAAGATGTAGACAAAGAAGAAGAAGTTGACCATATATATATATATATATATATATATATATATATATATATATATATATATATATATATATATATATATATATATTGTGTGTATGTATGTATGTATGTATGTATGTGTGCATATATATATATATATATATATATATATATATATATATATATATATATATATATATATATATAGATAGATAGATAGATAGAAACCTGTTCTTTATTATATATGGGAGGTAAATAACAATGTTAAGCAAATAAGTGATATATGAATTATGAAACAAGAAATATGTCTACCTGCTCACCAGAAAAGCATCTACACCCAGTTTGAACTTTTGAAGTTCTAATGAGTCAACTATTTGATCAAAGCCGAATTGAATCTTCAAGAATACTGTGTAGTACTGAGCATTGTAAAAGAAAAGGCAAGACTGAATTAAGTAAGAAAAAAAGTTAGAAAAGTTAGAAAAAAATAAAAAACACATTGTTTGATGGTGCCAGAGATTCATATCCAGAATAGGGCTAAGAAATTTGATAAACCTCAATTTTTTTTCCTACATTTTAAGATGAAAGTCCGTTGACGAAGACCAGACGTGAGATTAATATTCACAGGGAAAATAATATTTTATTTGTGTGTGTGTGTGCGTGTGTGTGTGTGTGTGCGTGTGTGTGTGTGTGTGTAATTAAAGAAGAAACTTTGCTGGTAAGTTTCTCAAAAGTAAATTTACTATAAAGACTCTCATCTGGAATTTTTAAGACTGCTTGTAGTTAAAGAAAATGTTAATGAAATATATGATTTTGGAAATGTAGCTGAGGTTGATACTATCCTACTCTTGAGTTTTGTTAGGGTTAATGGGTCTCGCCCTGGACTCCATAATTTTCCCCTTTAAAAGTATTTGATTTTGATCTTTTTTAAGGGAATCAGCAATTGCATTCATGATATTAGTGAAATATATTGATCATTATTATTATTATCATCATCATTATTATTATTTTTATTATTATTATTTTTATTATTATTATTATTCAACAACCACAACTCCACATTCATGAGATTAGTCACATATATTGATGATGATGATGATAATGATTATGATTATGATTATTATTATTATTATTATTATTATTATTATTATTATTATTATTATTATTATTATTATTATTATAAGGTTCAACTTGCGTAATCCTATATACCCTATTTATTGACACAGGCTGCTCTCTCTCTCTCTCTCTCTCTCTCTCTCTCTCTCTCTCTCTCTCTCTCTCTCTCTCTCTCTCTCTCTCTCTCTGGAATTCATTCTCATCAATTACCGAGGATGAATTCATTATATATTCCATTTTACTGTTCACGAAATGTCGGTCTTTATAAAAGAGACATACGGGAGTTTTTTTTATCATTTTTATTCTTTTGAGAGCAACCTAGGGCACATATACTTACTTTCATGCTTTAATTATTAACATATATTCACATTCACGACTAAGTTACATGCGAGAATGAAGTTTTTAGTATTTTTTGAGCAACTTGAATAATAATTTATGAATTTATGGAGTTATATTCTCATTTAGGAAAAAACGGAAACATTTTTCGAGTGCCTTTTTCATCATGTATCGGTGTCATGTTTTATTAGAATTCTCAGACACGAGTATTTTAATAAATTGCATTACTTTAAAATTAATATTTTACGTAATAAAAAATACCTGGAGTGGAGTAATCAACTGAATAACACTGGTTTGAGGATAATATTTAAAAAGAAAAACACAATATTGGAGAGAAGAGTATTTTGCAAGATACAACACTTGCAGCTTACTATAATGATAATAAGTTTAAGGATAGGGAAGTGGGGAATATGGGGAAAGGAAGAGTACCCCTGGATACGATTCAGTTTATAGCCCGAAGGTAAGAACTCGGGATGGGAAAGAATTAGACAAAGGCGAGAAAGAGAAGTACAGGAGAAGAATAAAAGAGAGGGGCAGACCCTCTTGCGATGCTAGGGGTTTTTATCCAATTTGTAAGTCATTACTGTTCTACTGAATAATACAAATCTGAGGAAAATATTTTACAAAATAGAGCACTAGGAACCGAGTATGTTACTGAAGCACTGTTCTGGTGGCAATATTTTACAGAATACCATATTTAGAGCCAAATATTTGAATTGCGCTACTTAGGAATAATATTTTACAGAATACAATAATTACTAAATTGCAATACTTTAAAGATATTATTTTACAGATTATCGCAATTTGGCATTTGACTGAATTGTATTACTTTGGTGATAATATTTTACTGAATACAACATTAGGAGCCGAGTATTTAACTAAAGTTCATTACCATGTAGAGAATATTTTGCTAATTAACACACTTGGAACCGAGAAATAGAATGAATTTTGTTACTTAGCCGAGAATAATTTACTAATACATTTGGAGCCAAGTATTTAACTAAATCGCACTACTTTAGGAATTATATTTTACATAATACAACTCACAAAGACGAATTCGCATAAATATAACCAGACATGGGGGAATTTTTTTATAGGATACCACCATACAAGTAGCAGATATTTTACTGAATAATACTAAACTGCTGACATATATTGTAATAGAATAACATTACATTAAGGACAGATATTCAATTGAATAGCTTCATATTGGGGCGAAAACACTAGATTGGAGGTTAATAGTTCACATTGTACCACGTTTATTGGGTTATGTCTTAAAGTGATAACACACTTGGAAAGTATTTCTCTACTAAACACCAAGTAACTAATCGATGCAACATAGTATGTTCAAGACTCACAAAGGTTAAGCACCACATTTCAGTCATGTTTGCTTAATGGTTGGCAGACTTGGGTTAAAAGGGAATAAGTATTGGTGAAGGGGCCTTTAATGCTTAGAGAGAGAGAGAGAGAGAGAGAGAGAGAGAGAGAGAGAGAGAGAGAGAGAGAGAGAGAGAGAGAGAGAGAGAGAATGTTCTATTTGAAGTTGTGGCTTTGTTTTTTTATATCTGTTGTTCTTTATACCGAGTTAATACATTTTTGTAATAATGCTTTGAGTGATATTTTCTCATGCTGGGTGTGTCCTCCGTAAACACACAGGCGCACACGCACAGAAGCATATATATATATATATATATATATATATATATATATATATATATATATATATATATATATATATATACACATACACAACAATTGATGGGGGAATATATGCAAACTTACACATACACATACACACACACACACACACATATATATATATATATATATATATATATATATATATATATATATATATGCGTCCGTGTATATGAGTCTGTGTGCCTGTGTGTACATGCAAGTTTTGTGTGAGATGTCGATAAAAGTCTGCAGTATAATTACTCTAGTAACCAAAAAAAAAAAAATAGAGTTTTAACGGTGTCTGTTCTTTTTCAATTATTTAAGTTAGAGCATAAAAAATTCTCTGATAAAAAGTTAAAGATAGAGGGCCCTTGATAGTGACAAAGCCCTTGAAAGTAATGAGGCTTAATTTAATGGGAATCCAATTCCAATACTAGATTTATTTTATATACACATTTTTTGTGGTCTTCTATAGTTTATGGTAAGTCAAGTGAACGTTTCCGTTTTAAGCTAAACATTTTATAACTAGTTTTAAATAACTGGAATTCTGATAGCATATCATGAACGTCTTCGTCATCATGATCACCATATTCTTCTTCTTCCTCTTTCCGGAAATGAGAAAATATCCGCCTTAAACATGTCTGAGATCCCTTAACTTATGTATAAAAACTTTTCGAGAAAAGAATGGTGTATTCTTGCAGAGATGAAAATATTTTGGATGCAGTTTGATGGTATTCTTTTGTCTGTTATTAAGAAACTCAAAAGTTCTTAACTACTGGGGTGACGTATTCTTGATGAGACTGATCCTGGTGTAGTTAATATACCATTGGAGTCTTTGCAGTATAAGTACGTTTAAAGCATCACGAAATGATACATGAAAGGGTATGATATTTAGTTACATAGCTTAGACTATGACTTTACTCTCGGAAGGTCTAGTATATACGCGTGCATACGTATGTGTGCGTATACATAAATGTGAGCTTATGCCGATGCAATTATTCATATGAATGTTGCACCTAGAGATAAACAGGACAGGCTTATGTTATCCATATACGCGGTGCAACTGTCATTTGAAGGGACCAACTGCAAACGAGTTTTCTCTGCTTTCCCCTAACCCCCCCCCCCCAACCCCCCAAACCAAACAAATTGCATCCGAGGCAAAACTTGTGAGTTTTCTAAATAATTTAGAGCACTTCTTTTTATTGAACATTCATAGATATTTTTATAACGGATCATTGAAACCAAGACTCGAATTTACGGACACAAGGTACAGGTACTTATTGTTATTATTATTACTTGCTAAGCTACAACCCTATTTGGAAAAGCGGGATGCTATAAGCCCAGGGGCCCAACAGGGAAAATAGCCCAGTGAAGAAAGGAAACAAGGAAAAATACAATATTTTAAGGTCACCAACAACATTAAAATAAATATTTCGTATGTATATATACTTACTCGAAATTGTCATCTACCTTCTTCAACTATCGTTCAGAAAGTTTGGCCTCGAAACATTCCTATAAAGATATCAAGTTACTTTATCCTTTAGAAAAAAAAACATC
The DNA here is from genome assembly GCF_036898095.1 of Palaemon carinicauda. NCBI lineage: Eukaryota > Metazoa > Arthropoda > Malacostraca > Decapoda > Palaemonidae > Palaemon > Palaemon carinicauda. Next base: position 85,176,739 of record NC_090748.1, on the reverse strand, counting down.
CAAATTTCTCTCATTGCCTATTACCAGTCACGCCACGCTGTAGTGTAAGGCCTCGGGGCTGATAATGAGACAGATGAAGGGCTGAGGGGAGTAAGGGCTTAGGCCGTTTTCGCACTTAATATAGGCGGAGGAAAGCATTACTCAAAGGCAGCGGACGTGTTGCTATTAGCGTCAAATGGGAGTGACGATTCGCTCCGCTGCATTCATGAGTGCTTATTACCCGGACGTTGACGCATGGTAACCCCACGAGGGGCGTTTTTCGATTGCCATCAACAATTGAATACAATGGAGTCGAGGGTTTGTGCTTGTCACCGTGGTGGATTTATGCCTGGGAGAGAGAGAGAGAGAGAGAGAGAGAGAGAGAGAGAGAGAGAGAGAGAGAGAGATTATGCCTGGGCTGGGAGAGAGACAGAGAGACCTGACCTCTGGGTGAAGGCTGGGAATATCTGTAGTGTTTGCTATTTTTTTATTGCGACACAATTCCTGAGAGAGAGAGAGAGAGAGAGAGAGAGAGAGAGAGAGAGAGAGAGAGATTATTCCTGGGCTGGGAGAGAGACAGAGAGACCTGACCTGTGGGTGAAGGCTGGGAATATCTGTAGTGTTTGCTATTTTTTTATTGCGACACAATGCCTGAGAGAGAGAGAGAGAGAGAGAGAGAGAGAGAGAGAGAGAGAGAGAGAGATTATGCCTGGGCTGGGAGAGAGACAGAGAGACCTGACTTGTGGGTGAAGACTGGGAATATCTGTAGTGTTTGCTATTTTTTTTTATTGCGACACAACGTGCCTTTCCTCTCTTAGATGGCAGAGTTCCAAGGTCTGCTTTTTCTCCAGTCTTTCATTATCCGTTGAAGAATTATCTTTTTTCTGACCATTAATAATTTTCGTCGTAGTATGAGTTGATTTTCCATATCAACTCAAGTTTTTAGACCTTCTATCTTATGGTCTTCATGCAACCATGATCTAAATTTTAAGAATGATTATACTGAACTCTGCGTCGTATTTTTCTCATTTTGTTGATTTTCACAATTTGTAATGTCACTTATTCCTAAATCCAATTTCTGTTAATTCATTCTTGAACTTATTTATATAAATTTTTTATTTCATCCATTTAAAGTTTTAAAATGTCTTTCAGTCATATTTGCCTATAATTATGATATATTTTTGAGTAATTCTTGGCATTAAAAATGTGTATATAATCCTAACATTGTGTGTTTAAGATTTTGGATATCATTATACTCATGAATTATGATTTATTAGATAATTTTAACCTCTAATTTATAGTTAGCAATGACGTAATATATCAACACTGGTACGTTTCTTCCTTCTTCCCTTCCAACCATTTTTAACTTTTACTTCCTAGTGCAACTGCTGGGTCCCCTCTCCCAGTTTCATGACGGTGCTGAATGCATCCCTGTACCCAGAACTGGGTAGTATTACACAAATTCAAAATTCCAATCCAATCTAGTCAATTATTTTTTATTTCTATGACACGTACGTTTACTACATTTTTATTTTAATGACCTTTGGAATTTTATTGTATTCCTATCTTGCCATTTTGATATAGTAATGGTCCCTTCGTTTAAAAATGTAATGATCCATGCATTTTCAATTTTTGGTTGAGGGTGATCCTTATATAGCAGCCTCGTATGAGATGTGAAAGATCTCCTCTGCCGACCGTGTTTGAGAATGCTCTGAAGTTTCATGTTAGAGATGTTTCGCTTTCCCAATATCCACAGTGAATATGTTTTCTCGTATTATGGTTTCGATTGATCATGTAATTCATTGAAGGTTTAAAGGCCGCAGCAATGAACAGTGACAGTGCCCTAGAGACTGACCATATATACATATGATCAGCACCCAAGCCCCCTCTCCACTCAGGGAAGGACCAAGGAGGGCCAGGCAGTGGCTGCTGGTGACTCAGCAGGTGGATCTCTAGGCTTCCCCCCCCCCATCCTTACCTCGTAGGGAAGGTGTGGTTGGAGCGACCAAAGGAACTAACGAGTTTGAGTGTTACTCGAACTTCAGTCTGGCAATCGTCAGACAAGGACGTTACCAATAGGCCACCTCAACCCCAAATTGCTTTGTACTATGTAGCTTTTGGTTTTATATATATATATACATACATACATATACCAAAGGCACTTCCCCCAATTTTGGGGGGTAGCCGACAACAACAAGAAACAAAACAAAAAAGGGGACCTCTACTCTCTACGTTCCTCCAGCCTAACCAGGAACTCAGCCGAGTTCAGCTGGTACTGCTAGGGTGCCACAGCCCAACCTCCCACATTTCCACCACAGATGAAGCTTCATACTGCTGAGTCCCCTACTGCTGCTACCTCCGCGGTCATCTAAGGCACCGGAGGAAGCAGCAGGGCCTACCGGAACTGCGTCACAATCGCTCGCCATTCATTCCTATTTCTAGCACGCTCTCTTGCCTCTCTCACATCTATCCTCCTATCACCCAGAGCTTTCTTCACACCATCCATCCACCCAAACCTTGGCCTTCCTCTTGTACTTCTCCCATCAACTCTTGCATTCATCACCTTCTTTAGCAGACAGCCATTTTCCATTCTCTCAACATGGCCAAACCACCTCAACACATTCATATCCACTCTAGCCGCTAACTCATTTCTTACACCCGTTCTCACCCTCACCACTTCGTTCCTAACCCTATCTACTCGAGATACACCAGCCATACTCCTCAGACACTTCATCTCAAACACATTCAATTTCTGTCTCTCCATCACTTTCATTCCCCACAACTCCGATCCATACATCACAGTTGGTACAATCACTTTCTCATATAGAACTCTCTTTACATTCATGCCCAACCCTCTATTTTTTACTACTCCCTTAACTGCCCCCAACACTTTGCAACCTTCATTCACTCTCTGACGTACATCTGCTTCCACTCCACCATTTGCTGCAACAACAGACCCCAAGTACTTAAACTGATCCACCTCCTCAAGTAACTCTCCATTCAACATGACATTCAACCTTGCACCACCTTCCCTTCTCGTACATCTCATAACCTTACTCTTACCCACATTAACTCTCAACTTCCTTCTCTCACACACCCTTCCAAATTCTGTCACTAGTCGGTCAAGCTTCTCTTCTGTGTCTGCTACCAGTACAGTATCATCCGCAAACAACAACTGATTTACCTCCCATTCATGATCATTCTCGCCTACCAGTTTTAATCCTCGTCCAAGCACTCGAGCATTCACCTCTCTCACCACTCCATCAACATACAAGTTAAACAACCACGGCGACATCACACATCCCTGTCTCAGCCCCACTCTCACCGGAAACCAATCGCTCACTTCATTTCCTATTCTAACACATGCTTTACTACCTTTGTAGAAACTTTTCACTGCTTGCAACAACCTTCCACCAACTCCATATAACCTCATCACATTCCACATTGCTTCCCTATCAACTCTATCATATGCTTTCTCCAGATCCATAAACGCAACATACACCTCCTTACCTTTTGCTAAATATTTCTCGCATATCTGCCTAACTGTAAAAATCTGATTCATACAACCCCTACCTCTTCTAAAACCACCCTGTACTTCCAAGATTGCATTCTCTGTTTTATCCTTAATCCTATTAATCAGTACTCTACCATACACTTTTCCAACTACACTCAACAAACTAATACCTCTTGAGTTACAACACTCATGCACATCTCCCTTACCCTTATATAGTGGTACAATACATGCACAGACCCAATCTACTGGTACCATTGACAACACAAAACACACATTAAACAATCTCACCAACCATTCAAGTACAGTCACACCCCCTTCCTTCAACATCTCAGCTTTCACACCATCCATACCAGATGCTTTTCCTACTCTCGTTTCATCTAGTGCTCTCCTCACTTCCTCTATTGTAATCTCTCTCTCATTCTCATCTCCCATCACTGGCACCTCAACACCTGGAACAGCAATTATATCTGCCTCCCTATCATCCTCAACATTCAGCAAACTTTCAAAATATTCCGCCCACCTTTTCCTTGCCTCCTCTCCTTTTAACAACCTTCCATTTCCATCTTTCACTGTCTCTTCAATTCTTGCGCCGGCCTTCCTTACTCTCTTCACTTCTTTCCAAAACTTCTTCTTATTCTCTTCATATGACTGACCCAGTCCCTGACCCCACCTCAGGTCAGCTGCCCTCTTTGCCTCACGTACCTTGCGCTTTACTTCCACCTTTTGCTCTCTATATTTTTCATACTTCTCTATACTATTACTCTGCAGCCATTCTTCAAAAGCCCTCTTTTTCTCTTCCACTTTTACCTTCACTCCTTCATTCCACCATTCACTGCCCTTCCTCATGCTGCCTCCAACAACCTTCTTGCCACATACATCACTTGCAATCCCAACAAAATTTTCTTTTGCTAACTTCCACTCCTCCTCTAAATTACCAGTTTCTCTTACTCTCACCTCGTCATATGCCATTTTCAACCTTTCCTGATATTTACTTTTTATCCCCGGTTTTATTAGCTCTTCAACCCTCACTAGCTCCCTTTTACATCCACCTACTCTATTCCCCCACTCTTTTGCTACAACTAATTTTCCTTCCACCAAAAAATGATCAGACATGCCATTAGCCATACCCCTAAACACGTGCACGTCTTTCAATCTTCCAAACATTCTTTTAGATATCAACACATAATCCATTAATGCCCTTTCTACTACTCTTCCATTTGCCACTCTCACCCATGTATACTTATTTTTATCTTTCTTTTTAAAAAAGCTAGCACTTATTACCATCTCTTGTTCAACACACATATCTACCAGTCTCTCACCACTCTCATTTTCACCTGGTACGCCATACTTTCCAATGACACCTTCTACCTCTCCAGCGCCCACTCTAGCATTTAAGTCACCCATAACAACTACATATATATATATATATATATATATATATATATATATATATGAACTAATCTATTTTCACACATATATATATATATATATATATATATATATATATATATATATATATATATATATATATATATATAAATGAACTAATCTATTTTCTGGAAAATGCCAAAAGGCCATCAACGTGCAAAGCGAGTTTTCATTTACTGTGCTTAAAGGTTTAAAGGTCTATTTTTAGCTGCTGAGGCGATGAACAGGACTAGGTCCTAGGGACCAACCAAATAAGCACATGATCACCACTTAAACTAGCCCTTTTCACCCGTTTGAGGTTGTTCAAGCAGTGGCTGGTAGACTTATAGATTACAAACTCTCCATCATTAGCTCACAAGGTCTCTGTGGTTGCCCACTTTATTGGAAACTGTTGAACTCGAGCATAGCTTGAACTCTCGACCTACCTATTTTGAGTCACGGAAATTTGCAATATCGAAATGTAAAAAAAGTAAATAACTAAAATTTATGGTAGAGAAGATTATGCATATATATATATATATATATATATATATATATATATATATATATATATATATATATATATATATATATATATATATACACATGTATGTGTATATATATATATATATATATATATATATATATATATATATATATATATATACACATATATGTGTGTGTGTATATATATATATATATATGTATGTATATATATATATTTATTTATTTATTAATTATATATATAGATGGACATATGAATAGATATATATAGATAGATATAAATAGTAATAAATGTCATGAGAGAGATATTGATACAAAAATTTCATGAAATGTCGCAACCTAACTTAACCTTAGGTCCACTGGCATGAATAATATTGCCAGAACTATCATTCTATAATTTTTACATCTGTATCGTATCATTCACCTGGGATTTCGATGACCCAATTCCCAAATGTTATGGATTTAAAAATACATTTTACTCTCATTGATGATCTCTCATATTTCGGATATTGCTATTTCTCATGTCGCAATCTAGGGCTTCTTTCAGCTTGGATTTTCTCATTTGGGTGTCGTAGATTTTTGAGTCTCGAAATTTGAATTTATTTTCATTTTGATTTAAAGGCTCACCGATATATTTTTTAATATGTATTTTTTTTAATAAGTTTCCTATTGTTTAACGTATCCTCATATATTCTGGGGACGCTGGCTGTTGTTGTTGTTGCTGCGTAATGGAAATTAAACTAACCGGTCACACACACAGCTGAAGGATGAATGATATAGTAAATACGGTTTATGCTTCTTGCCTGCTTCTATTCATTATGATGGGAAATGATTTATTGCTATATGCCTTGCATACGTATATACCGCATATATATGTTTGTGTACAGTATATTCTTCAATGATTATATATACTGTATGTATAGTATATGATAAATTTTCACATTTAGACGCGTTTTTTTCATATTTATAAAAGCCATATGTTATTCCTAATATTTGGATCCTCTCTACCTCGGGATCAGAGACCCAAGGGGGAATCAACTTAAAGGTAATAGCTTCTGGTCGACCAGAAGCTATTATCTTTGATTTGATTCCCCCTTGGGTCTCTGACCCCGAGGTAGAGAGAATCCAAATATTAGGAGTATAATATATGGCTTTTATAAAAATGAAAAACGCGTCTAAATGTGAAAAATCCATCTCTGACCCCGAAGTAGAAAAATTCAAATATTACTAGTATTATATATATATATATATATATATATATATATATATATATATATATATATATATATATATATATATATATATCATTTACTTACATAAAAATATACACTCTTTGTTTCTAAAAACTTGATGATTGAGAGGAATAATCTACGGTATTGACGTCTCTCTTCTCAGAAATCTCAGTGTATTACATTTAAGGTATACAGTATATATTTATCTACCCTCTCTCTCTCTCTCTCTCTCTCTCTCTCTCTCTCTCTCTCTCTCTCTCTCTCTCTCTCACAAAGTTTGTTCATGGTTCCGTTACCCCAGAGAGTAGGTGTCAGTACTCAGAACATGTTGTTGTTGATTCAAGAGACTGACACCTGAAGGCGTCTTTTGTTCGATGGAGCGTGAAGGCTGTCGATGGTGCCAGACTGGATGTTTTGGGCTGGATTTCATTGTTATTATTTTTCTCTCAGTTTCATTTGAGAGATTATTCTTTGTCATAAATCTTTTCATGATATTAGGCCTCGTAATCAATTGTTATGTTTTTACATAAAAATAACCCAAATTCAGCATTTAGAATTAGATTTTGGGATAATTCCGGATAATTGACTTTACTAATGCTCTTTGTTATTATATTATTACTAGTTAAGCTACAACCTTAATTGTAAATGCAGAATGCTATAAGCTCATAGGCACCAACAGGGAAGATAGACCAGTGAGGAAAGGAAATAAGGAAACAGTGTGGCTGAGTGTACTATCATTTACGCTTTTTTTTTAGGATTTTCTGGAATTAGTTCCTGATTATTTTATCCAAAACTTTATTATAAACATATTTCCAATATTTCTAGGTCTCGTAAAAATCGTTAAATTTAGTAAGGTTAAAAATTTTCACCATTTACATTCCTACCAGTAGAAATCCTTAGAGGAAGTCCCCCCCCAAAAAAAAAATAAATAAATAAAGTAAGTTCATCGCGTAACGTGTGTAAATTCCTATTCCAAACGTTCTCGGAGTCGTAAAGCTGTGAGATTCATGTGTTATCGGTCATTTTATCTCAGATAATTATTATATAGAAATATGCGACTCTTTCCGTAGGGATTAGTGCCTTCATTGTATTTCACGTGACGCACTGTAGTGCTTGTCCGTGCTACACTTACAGCCCTATACTTTACCTCTATCCCAACTTTCCTTTACATCCTTGCTATACAAAGGTCCAGTCTCTTGAATTTCACTTGATAATGCAACTACTGGATATATCTAAAGTGCACAAGGACATTGAATGACCTCCCAATTGTACCAACCGTGTGTCACACGATCGTACATAGATTATTTTGTATATATTATGCTTGTATATGCGCTCTTCCTTCGCACCAAAAAGAACCAGAACAAACATGTCTATGTGTCGCCTATGTAACATTGTCATTTCTCGAACATGTATTTTCCTGTTGCCTTGAGGTTTTGTATATAAAGGAGAGTGTTCTTTAATAATACAACTCAGTTGCTTTCCTACTGCTTTTGAGTCACAACCTTCTCCTACCCCGTCACACAATGCTCGGCTCCAAACCTTACGGCCAAAATTCATTGATCAAAGTTCCACGGTATTCAGATACTATAAAATTTGAGCCAGTCCTAATTAATTATTTTAATTACAGTCTACAAAGACTGGTGGTTAATAGAATGAGGTTCCAGGCTACATCCAGCTTCCTTAGGACTCCATCAATTTCCTCACTCTATATGCTGTTTAAAGTAACACGCTCTTCTGTACAATTCCTGGGGCTGTATCGTCCCCTGCCTTTTCAAGGTCAATTTTCAATGGATTTGGTATGGTCCCTAGTGCTCCTATTATTACTGGTACCACTTCTATCTGCATATTCCATAGTCTTCTCAATTTCAGTTCGTAAGTCCTGGTATTATTATTATTATTATTATTATTATTATTATTGTTATTATTATTAGTATTATTATTATTGTTGTTGTTGTTATTACTATTATTATTATTATTATTGATATTATTAGTATTATTATCATTATCATTATTATTATCATCATTATAATTATTATTATTATTATCATTATTATTATTATTATTATTATCATTATTATTATTATTATCATTATTATTATTAACCCAAAAGATATATCTCCCATGACGATCGCCGGTGTTGACGCGATATTGAAGTTAAGAGATTACCAACTTCGACAATTTAATTTCCCTTTATCTAATCGCGAGTCGGTTAACTTCCTATGCCCCGATGGGAAAAAGCCTCATCCGAGTTAATTAGAAGACGAATTACTCTCGACGATACTTACAAACGATAGCTAATTTGGTCATAATGATTTTTAATTCTGTCTCGCATATGATTATATTTATATATATATATATATATATATGTATATGTATATATATGTTTATATACATATATGTATGTAGGTATGTGTATATATATATATATATAGATATAGATATATGTATATATATATATATATATATATATATATATATATATATATATATAGATAGATATATGTATATATATAGATATATGTATATATATAGATATATGTGTCTATATATATTTATATTTATATATATATATATTTATATATATATATATATATATATATATATATATATATATATATATATATATATAATCATTCTTGAATGATTATTTTTATGCATATATGTATGTGTTTAAGTAAGCATATAGAGCGCAATGTTCAGTCTGGGTATATTCATATTCAATATAATATAGTAAATTACCAGCAAAGAATTCTCTTTTTTTCAACAACGAGTAATGCAATATATCTATTCTAGATCTAATAATTAATTTTTTCATTCATATATATATATATATATATATATATATATATATACATATATGTGTGTGTATATATGCATATATATATTTATATATATGTGTGTGTATCAATAATGTGTGTGCGCTTATATATACATTTATCTTTATAAGTACACTCACATATATAGTCGTGTATATGTATATGTGTTTGTTTAGTTATGAAATATATCACATCTACAGTATATTGCATAATTACATAAATGCTTGTATTGAGGATGACAGAAATATTGATTAACTTGTACAAGAGATGCCTTAGAATATATGATATATATAGCAACATATCAAAGGCATTAACTTACATCACCCACAGGATATCCCGTTGAGAGTTATTGCCCTCAGTGCACATTGCATGGTTTACTGTAAGCATTATGTTTAGGTCTTTATAGCATCTCTTTGGCCTCTAGCTGCACTCACTTTTTAGCCTTCCATTATACCTCCGTTCCTTCTTTCTTTGTACTTCTACTTTTACTTCATATGCTCGGTTTTCCCCAGCTACACATGGGTGATGAATGGCCTCTAGGGCCCCAGCACCGAACCCCATGGCCCATATTCATAAATAAAATTCTACATCAAACAACTGAATTAGTCCATGGAAAATCACCTTGAGCGTTGTCCAATAAACATATTTGGATTCTTGTATATAGAACATTTCTGTTATGATTTTCGAAAATTTGTAAAGATTATTATTAAAGAATTTTACTTCTGTTATCGGTGATCTATTGAAGTATTCCGTAGCAATAGACTTTCACTGGATCAAAGCTATAGCTACAATCTATACAGCACTAAGTCACTTTAAAAAAAAAAAGTAGGAAAAAGAAAAAAAATCCAGGCAACCGAACACAACTTTGCTATATAACTTTATAAGAGATTTACATATATACACATATCAGGGACGAATTTGTTATACAGAAGAGTAAACGTACACGGCACGCCTTTTCAATGGTAAATGAGTATAGAGAGAGAGAGAGAGAGAGAGAGAGAGAGAGAGAGAGAGAGAGAGAGAGAGAGTGTGAGAGAGAGAGAGAGAGAGAGAGAGAGAGAGAGAGAGAGAGAGAGAGAGAGAAAGGTATGGGCTAACTTATACTGTCATTGTCTTTTGACAAGTGGTAGTCTTTTATTGCAGCCTTATATGTGTATCGATTTATTGCTTCTGTTATATTTATGATTTTCTCTCATATTTATGATTTTCTCTCTCTCTCTCTCTCTCTCTCTCTCTCTCTCTCTCTCTCTCTCTCTCTCTCTCTCTCTCTCTCTCTCTCTCTCTTTTACGCTGGTAGACTCAGTTATGCAAAGCTTATTATTATTATTATGATTATTATTAGCTAAGCTACAACCTTAGATGGAAAAACAAGGTGCTATAAGCCCAAGGGTTCCAACAAAGAAAATATTCCTGTGAGGAAATAAGGAAGGGGATAGAATAGTGTTTCTGAGTGTACACTCAAACAAGATGGGTTTTAGTGCGCTATTTTAGTATACACTATTTTAGAAATAGATACTCAAAAGGCTTGTAAATCCTTAGAAAAGTACTAGAGTCTAGATTACCTTTTATAAGGATACGATAATTTGTTTAGGAAACTGTATAAAACTGAACGATAGATTGTATCGTTACTGAAATGAATTAATTAAAAGACAAAGATTATCTAAACCGAAAATTATGGAAATAAGCAATTTTTAAACGACTTCCGAAATCGGACCAAGGCGCTTACACCTTTAAATAGTGTGTGGAGCATTGATGCAGTTCATCGGGGGACCATAAAGAGACTTGTGTTTTTCAAAAGATTTTAAAGGTGTTCTTCCCATCAGCTTCCGAGCCGGCTCAAGATTTTGAAGCACTTTCGGAGACATTACAGTTCGAACCCTTGATCTTTTTGTTTTTTATTAGTTTGGGGAAATTAAAGATAAAACTAGATTATCTCATCTTTATGCGGTCAGATAGGATATATAGTTCAAAGGAAAGAATATGAACTAAATTGGTCTAAACATTCCCTTAGCGGTTTCCTAAGTTTTAACACTGGTAAAGTTTGTTGCCCTGTTTTGACATTTCAAAATATCTTTTTTATATATATATATATATATATATATATATATATATATATATATATATATATATATATATATATATATATATATATATATATATATATATATATATTTATCTTTTGTCGTTGTTAATATTTTTTCCTCTTAAAGAAGTAAGAGAAAAAAAATATTTTGATTGTCAATTATACAGTATATTTAGTTACTGGACCAACTTATTAGATTTGTATAAGCGAACTCTAAATTTTTATAATATAGGCATATATATACATATATATACTATATACTATATGTATATATATATATATATATATATATATATATATATATATATATATATATATGTATATAAATAGTAGTCAATGTATGTATACAGTATATATATGAGATAATTTTAGCTTTGAATATTATGGCTATCCTTGATTTCATTGGTATAATTTTATTTGTAGTTTGCCTATTCTTCCACGAACCATGTATTTTTTAATATTGACCGAACTTAGTAATCTTGAGCTTTAAAAGATCAAAACAGACTGTCCAACGCACATTTCATTATTCCTCATCTAATTTGAACTTATGGTAATTTTAAGAATAATTTAAAACTGAAATTTTCGTAGCGCTTATTTTTAATATAAAGATTTTGCTATCAAGGTTTTTGTTCATATAGGCAGTGACTAGTATTGTTCTTTTGTGTACCCATCCCTGTTACAGAACAAGATATATATATATATATATATATATATATATATATATATATATTATATATATTATATATATACATATACAGTATATATATATATATATATATATATATATATATATATATATATATATATACATATATATATATATATATGTATATATATCAAATACAAATGCAGTTGATTATAGTCCACTGCAGGACAAAGGCCTCAGACATGACTTGTTCATGTCTGGGGATCAGTGATGGTGGAAATCTTGGCCTGATCGCGCACAGCAAGCCAACCTAGTATTGGTTTCCTGGACTGGTACAACTTTGCTCATCATGACAATACACAAACCCTTTCACCACGTGACGTATTTTCACTCAGAATATATATGTGTATATATATATATATATATATATATATATATATATATATATATATATATATATATATGCGCATGTGCTTTTATATACATTTGGTGCCGTAGCTTAAAAACAGCTCTTGATTTAGTTAAAAAAAAAAACCTTTTTTTACTTAATTATTGATTGATACCGGTTTCACATCATTCAAATATCTGGTTAACGACCTCATCCTTAGTTTTTTGCTGAGGACTTGAAAGCTATACCCATCGAATGATTATGATTCATGGAAAATTATAAATTTCGATTCCCATTAAACTCCTAAAGGTCGCTCATGAATAACAGAGGCAAGGGACAGTGACATTGCTCTATCGTGCAGGACAAAATGCCCTATAGACTGACCATATTATATGATCAGCGCCCAAGCCCCCTCTCCACCCAAGCTAGGACCAAGGAAGGCCAGGCAATGGCTGCTGATAACTCAACAGATAGACTTATAACCTCCCGTAAACCCTCCAACGTTAGCTCACAAGGATGGAAAGGTTGCAGACACTAAAGGCACTAATAGCTCACAAAGATGGAAAGGTTGCAGACACTAAAGGCACTAACGAGTCTGAGCCGGACTCGAACCCCCGTGTGGCAAACACCAGGCAGAGACGTTGCCAATCAGGCCACAACAACCCTTCTCACTACTTTGTGTTTCCTCCGACTTTTTTTTTTAATATGGTAGCCAGGTAGCTTCGGGTTTGGCCTATTTCAAAGCCACCGAACATTTTAAAGGAAAAAAAAAAACCCTTATATTTCCTTCATATTCCGTGAATTATGATAGTTGTTTACATTTTATCTGGCATAGGGACTGTGTTTGGAGTAACAGTATTTAAAACCTTATTTGTAAGTATTTTGATTCCTCACCAATTTTTCAAGGTCACAGTCGAGTGACAAAATTTTATTTTTGATGTTAGAGTTTCATATCATGTAGGTAACGACGTTTGCATGACATTATGAAATATATGCTTACCCTGGTGTTGGTATTTATTTTCGTTGCAACAATTTGACCCTGTCGTTTTTTTAAAGTCGCAGGTCAATTTTAAATCCATGAACAATATTTTTCTGTTGCAATAATGGAACTGTCATCAGTGTCAAAAAATGTAGTCAGGTGTATTTTCATAATGGAATGTTTGGTGAAATGCATTGTGATAACTTTGATAAAAATATTTGGTTGTCTATTATTATTATTATTATTATTATTATTATTATTATTATTATCATTATTATTATTATTATTATTATTATTATTATTATTATTATTATAGAATTGAGGTCTTTAGCTGTGTATGCTAATTTTCCACTGGGTCCGAATATTTTCCAAACAGCTGTGTTCGATTTTTATTTACACTTTCAATTTTAAAATCATCCTAAATTGCAAGAAGGTTAGATATAATTAAGCAGTTTCATGATGAGATTAATGATTAGATTTATGTAATTATATTGAAATTTAGGTTGATTGCAGTAAAGACTAGCAAGTAGATGTAAAATTCATATGGGAAAATGTTTTTAATTTCTCAATTTAATCTGGAAATACTACGTCATCTTTTTCATCGCAACAGTAAATTAACATATAACCCGCAGTAAGTTACAATGGTCGAGAGAGATAAGGGTAACCAAACTCTACGGCAGATATAACCCAGGTTTCATTAGAACATTGAAATCTTATATATATATATATATATATATATATATATATATATATATATATATATATATATATATATATATATATATATATATATATATATATATATATATATACAGTATATATATATAATATATATATATATATACAGTATATATATATATAATATATATATATATATATATATATATATATATATATATATATATATGGGTGTGTGTGTGTATTCTGGTTACACTGAACCTCTCCTTGTCCCTAGGGTAGGAGTGATAGCGAGTAGTCATATCCTGGTGAGGTGGGGTGTGTGCGTGTATATCTATCTATATATTTAGCCGTCAGTTTTGACTGGTCGTGTGCTGTAGTATATATAAATGAGAGAGAGAGAGAGAGAGAGAGAGAGAGAGAGAGAGAGAGAGAGAGAGAGAGAGAGAGAGAGAGAGAGAGAGAGAGAGAGAGAGAGAGAGAGAGAGAGAGAGAGAGAGAGAGAGAGAGAGAGAGAGAGAGAGAGAGAGATAGAAAATATAAACCAAAACTAATGTTTTTTCTTTGTGATGATACAATCTGTCTTTTAGTTTATTTGAGATGACGCCGCATACTTGGGTTCACTGGAGAGAGAGAGAGAGAGAGAGAGAGAGAGAGAGAGAGAGAGAGAGAGAGAGAGAGAGAGAGAGAGAGAGAGAATATGCATGCATATCAAGTATGTAAAGCTGTCAGAGGTAGACAAACATAAAAGTTGATAAAGAAATGGACAGGTAATGAGGAAAAAACAAAACAATATGAAAGACGAACAAAAATAGCCAGACTGGAAATTTAACGGCACACTTGACCTTTTACTAAAAGAATGTTGGAATTAATAGGACACTTTCTTGGGCTTAACAAGGTGTAAATATTTACCCCGTATCCCAGGCTCCTATACCTGAGGTTGATTACAGGTGAGGTAAAAAGGTTTCTGCTTAAATAATCTATACATGCATCAAGCTTTAACCAGATGACGTCATGACATTCACCCTTCTCTTATTTTTTTATGGGAGACGAATGACCTTCGACTCAAAAAGATCTTGTATAAGGGTAATAAAGTGTATAGTGCAACGATGGCATCATATCAAAGCAGTATTGGTAATTTATATAAAAGTCAGTGTTAAGATTTAGAATTGTAAATACCTCAAAGAGAGTATGTTGTTTTCGAAAAGTTTGAGGTTTCTTTCAAACATGATATTTTCATTGTATTTTTTTCACAGCCGTAATCCTTTGATGGATGCGCAGTGACTATGCCTAGTCTTCACAATATATATAGATGTATGTATGTATGTATGTATGTATATATATACAGTGTATATATATATATATATATATATATATATATATATATATATATATATATATATATGTGTGTGTGTGTGTGTGTGTATGTGTATGTGTTTATGCGTGTATTCATTAATATACGCGACCCTTAAAAATAACGGCTAAATATTTAGATATGCTTACACACAGATTCAACCCTTCCCACCCCCTCCCCTTTTCCTAACTACCACAGGGCCGTTTAGGTATTTTTTGGGAGATTGTCGTTTCCGAGTGGTTGCTATTCAGTGTGATAAAGAAATATATGTGCATATATAACCAGACACATTATTATTGTTATTATTATTGTTATTATTTTTATTATTATTATTACTTGCTAAGCTACAACCCTAGTGTTAAAAGCAGGATGCTATAAGCCTAAGGCTCCAACAGGGAAAATAGCCCTGTAAGGAAAGGAAACAAGGAAAAATGAAATATTTTAAGAAGAGTAACAGTGAAATAAATATCTCCTATGTAAACTATAAAAGCTTTAACAAAGCAAGAGGAAGAGAAATAAAATAGAACAGTGTGATGCTCTTTATTATGTATGGGAGATGTGTGTGTCCTATGTATGTATGCTTTGGGCTATTAATCTTTTATTACATATAGAACGCATTTTTTTTCAAGGATATAGGAACCTGAAATACGATATTTCTTATTACGAGAAAGTTTTGAGTTAAATCATCCTTCCAGGCTGAGAACTCCCAACTTGCAATATATTTTTGAGCTCATAAAGTTTTGGATTGTAATGCTCCCTGTGGCTATAATTCTTGAGCAGGGAGCCCTCGAAGCAGTCCTTATGAAGTTGATAATATTTGTTACTGAAATGTATTTCAATTACACATATATATGTGTATATACTCTATATCATAGATAAACACACACACACACACACACACACATATATATATATATATATATATATATATATATATAGTGTCTCTACATATTTTTGTAAATATTGGTGTGTGATTGCGTGTTTTATATAAATATATATATATATATATATATATATATATATATATATATATATATATATATATATATATATATATATATATATATATACTGTATATATATATATATATAATATATGTATATATATATATATATATATATATATATATATATATATATATATATATATACACAGTATATATATATATATATATATATATATATATATATATATATATATATATATATATATATATATATATGTATTGATAAATGATAATATTAAGCGTTCTTCGATATTATAGTGCCATCTTTGAATCCCTTTTTTTAATCTTAGGAGAAAATGCTACTAACATTTCATCTTTTTCTTCTCTTACACCACGAAGCCTTTGATGCCTACTTGCTTAGTTTCAGTAGCACTTACTTTTACTCCATGGCTATACCTCCTCCATTTTCGTATCTCCTTCATCTTCTTTTACCCTAAAGGCATAGAGTTACGTCTCGTTAACTTTCGCATAAAGAGAGAAAAGCAGAGTAAAAGAAGAATATAGACATCACTTTACAAAAACGTCAGTCATTGTATAATTTAAAGAAAAATCAGCAGAAACTTCGCTTGGGTATTACAAGACTTTTTCTCATCTGCAGTCAGAATTTGTTTTCAACTTCGTGAATTTTTTATTGTTCTTGGTATTGTTTATATTTTCAGAATAAAAAAGTTTTTGTTCCTTTGTTTGATGACTCCAATTTTCATCATTGTTATGTATTTTTACCCCGATTTTTCTTCCCGCATCTACTGTCACTTCTAATTTGCCGATACTTTTGAGTTCACTTGAATACTCTTGAATACAGATTTTTGTGTTTTAACTCCCTTATTTGATATAAATATATTTTTTTGCGCTTATTGTCGATGATGTTTGGAAAAATAAGAGGTTTTTCAAAATTATTCGGGTCTTAGAATTATTTTTAAAACAATAGAATTTTTTTCTAAATATACAAAGACATCTTTGTGATAGGAACTTCTGTAGACAATACTAATAAGCACATAGGATCTCCTTCGAATAGAAGTAGATTTTTTGCATTTTCTGGAATATGCTCTCAACTTCGTATAAATTTCATTTGATTCCTTAAGTTTTTTTATGTGAATTATTTCTTATTTAAGTTTTAGTTAACATGAGGTATATGATAAATTTTACAGTTTTTTATGAGTTTAATGTAGAGATTTTTATGTTGATTACCATCCACTTTATATGGGCTGAAGGGACTTTTCAGCTATGGTAGGCAGCTCTTCTAGGAAAAGGACACTCCAAAGTCAAACCATTATTCTCTAATCGTGGATAGTGCCATATCCTCTGTTCCATGGTCTTCCACTGTCTTGGGTTAGAGTTCTCTTGCCTGAGGGTACACTGACGCACTATTTTAGCTGTTTACTTGTTTCCTTTTTTTTCCATTTTCCTCACTGGCCTTTTTCCCCTGTGGAAGCCCTTGGGTTTATAACATGCTGCTTTTCCAACTAGAGTTGTATCTTAGCTAAAAATAATAATGATAATAGTAATAATAACAATAATAATAAGGATAATAATGATATGATGATGATGATTATGATGATAGCCGTAACAATAATTATAATAATAATAATAATAATATGATGATGATGATTGCAGTAACAATCACAAGAACAGCAATGATAATGATGATGATAATGAAAATATCGCCATTTTTTTTCTCATTTCAACTTTGTTATATTCTTAGTAAAAAGTAGAATGGAAGTATGAGAGATGTTATAGTAAACTATACAGGGTTCATGTATATTAGAATTAAATGCTAATAAAATTAAAGATCATATTGTTAATATCCTAACTTATATACATACACACACACACATATATATATATATATATATATATATATATATATATATATATATATGCGTGTGTGTGTGCGTGCGTGCGCTCGCGCATTTGTTTCACCTATCTCCCAAAAATATAGTTTCTTGAGTTTTCCTGGTGGTTGCAGTAATAAATGAGACTGAGAACGTGATATTTTCTTGGTATCTTTACTGCAACATTTCTTAAAATTCATTTATGACTTCCTGTACAATGTCGAGATTATAAACTTGTTTATTTTTTCGCAGTTTTTTTCTTGGACTAATACTATTTTTTCCATGTTTCTCCACCGAGCGATCACATGTATTTGCTATTTTTTTATTAATTTATGAAATTCTTGATTTGTCCTATTTACCAAGCTTGATAAGGAAGCTCTTTAGTTCGTATTAATTACAGCTGAATTACAACAATGTTAACTATAACAACAACAATGACGATGAGGACAAAGGCAACGCTAATAATAATAACAATACTAATAACCATTATCATCATCATCTTAATATTAGTAGAAATATCTATAGAAATGATTATTGATAAAAACAAGTGAAGGCGTCAGAATTTTCTGCTGCATTTGTCCTGAAGCTTTTCCTCAGGAGAAAACTATCTGACTTCAGATTATACTTTACATAACTCTGTACGTTATTATAACACAAATTATGGCGTAATAGATGCCTTGGTTTACGGAAAATTCATAGCGTGTTTGATACCAGCTAGGAGGATAATGATTTAAGAGTCTCATTAAACGTTCGATATTCTGATGAATCATCAAAGAATTTATACCAAGAAGTCAGTCAAGTCGTACACTATCAGACAGATAGAAGGATAAACAGACAGATCTATGCAATCGAGATAATTCAATTACAGGGAACATTTAGACCTTCGAGGTACAGGTTTGTAAAGATTGGTTAATACCTAAGTCAAATGAATAACAAGCAGGTGTAAACAGATAACTTAAAAGTTTTAATTAATTTTTGTTCCGTTGAGAGATTATTGAAAAGAATATAACCATATTAAAGGAGTTGCTCCTTTCTGTAGTAGTTATGAGAACGGAAATACTGTAGATTTCTGTAAGTTCTTTACTGTTATTGAAGGACTGCTTTTCTGGTCCCGCACAGCAAGGGAACCCTACTCCCTACAGGACAATCACATTCATTTTATCGTATACATTCCAAGGCATTCCGCATTTCTCACCGCATATTGCTCGTTTACTGTCAGATCCTTATTATCGAAGAACTTAAAGAACAAGAAAGTCTTCAGTTTCCTCATGAAAGACTTAATATCTTCAGCCTTTTGGATGTCTAGTGGGAGCTTATTGTATAGTCTCGGGGCCGCATATCTAAAGGCTCTAGAGCATACAGGGGATATATATCTAGGTTCGAATAATTTGAAACCATCCGTAGCTATTCTCGTGTGAACACGATTTGTTAGCTGCACAATAGGTACCAATTCTCGTAGATATTTAGGACCTTCGCTTCTGATAACTTTATGGGTTATTGTACATATTTTGAACTAAATTCTTGCTTTAATAGGCAATTAGTGTAAATCAATTAGTATAGGAGTGATCCTTTCTTGGGGTGGGATACCTTTTATCAGTCTTGCTCCTCTATTTATTATGTTTTGTAATTTCTTATTTACACTTTTGGTAAATTGTAGTAAATGGAGTTACAGTAGCCAATCATGATAATAACACAGTTTATCACAAGTTCAAAGCTATATATGATGAGTTGCTGTTTTGTGTAAAACTGAGAAAGCGTTTTTATTTTTAAGAGCTGAAAACCCGGCTCCGAATTTGATTACAATGAATGTGTCAAACCCAGTTAACGTAAGATCACCATATTTAAATATAGGTGTTTTTTGCAAAGGAAAAAGAAAAAATAATTTGTTTTCTATGGTCTTTTTTGCTTTTAACTTTTTAATTAAAAACTAATTTGGTGCGATCATACTGCAAGGTTTATAACGCGAACCCACATGTAACAAGATTAATATGAAAATTCTTAGAAGTGACCAATCTCTAGACAAAGAGTCTAATGATCAGGTATGATTCAAGTATAAGTTTCTCTAATGCAGGTTAGAATCAATCAACCCAGTTGGAAGAACTAGTTAGACGCGATATCAAAACATAGTGGGAGAAGAAGGAAATAAATGACATACTGCCTTGCGGAACAGATAGAATTCTCGCATCTGCTGTTTCCCTGACCTTGTTATGTCTTATCCTCATAGGTATAGTTTTTACTTGCAATGGTTTATATCCTTTGAATATTTAAAGAGGTTCTGTTTACTTTTGTTATATTTTTCAGTGTTTATTATATCTAATTGAAAATATTAAATAGTCAATGGTAACCCATCTTTGTGTCTATAAGATTTATCGACAAACAAGGGCGAAAGGATTCATTATATTTTCCTCACTTTTGTTTCATATACTGTTTTGCCTCCTTGACCTAATTAACATCCTTGATTGTTGACTGTGAACCTGGATATGTTTTCTAATGAAACGGTGTCCCAGGTAGCTCCGACCATGAAGTTCCTTGCCTGGTAACCTGATCATGAGATAAACACAATTCACTCGCAACAAATTAGCTATAATCAAAGAGTTTATGGAGAAGCCAATGTGTCAAAAGCATTTGGCCAAAAGTTTGTTTTTCTTTAAGTTATAATTCTTTATTCTCAAGAAGCTATTCCTCACGTGTGATTCTCAAGCTCAGTTGTGGCTTACAGTATATGGTCTGTGAACAACTCAATGGTGTTACACATCGTAGCATGACTGAATGTCCCTGTTACAATACACGAGACAGTCTATTTCCTAGGTAACTTGTCAGCTTTGCCACAATTTTTCGACAATAATTTAGTACGAAAAAAGGAATTTTCTTATTTGCCGGTTCACATCGACACTTTTTTTTTATATCTTGAAGTTTGTTTACTATTTACCAAACTGTCTGGCAGTTATTTACCCAATTTTACGTACAACAGGCAGGCCTCTATTTCTGGAACGACGTACCAACAGTCTTATTCTGTTTATATTTATCTCCAATTGCGACCTGCATATATCATTCATCAAGCAAATACTACCGGGAAATTGTTTTTTCTTCCGTTTGTCTTCTGTGGAGGGTGTGTTTGGAGGAGATCCCTGGGTCCCCCACGATATTTTCCAGTCTTTTCATATGTAGGGATTAGGTAATGCCTTCCTTTTTCTATTTTTTGCTTCTTTAGATATCCAGATGCGACATCTTTAATGTTAATTGTATTTTTTCTTTTCGATTTTACCCAGGAGTCTATAAAGACTAAAATAATTGAAACCTAAAAAAATAGGATAATTTTCAGGTAATTTCGTTTTTTTTTTTTTTTGTGTGTGTTTGTTTTTAGTTTCCCCCACCTTATATGGGACCCGGGCTCTTGCGGTTGCAGCCCGTAAATCGTTTCGATTTTTCTTCTCTTTCTTATTGTTAATAAATCATATCTTCATTATTTTTATCATCCTTATATCCCTTTATCTTTTCTCCATTACGCATGAATGCTGCAACTGTTAAGGTTAGGAGATTTCAAAACAAATAAACCGTTCTTTTTACTTTTTTTCTTTTTTCTAATTCTTCATTTTAAAGGAAGCATTACACCAATTTATTGTTCCTGTTGTTATCGCTGGGAGACTTATTCTGGAAGGCGAACCTTTTACTCTTAGGAGAAGAGAAAATTGTTCTTGAAAAAGAACCAAAAATATTTTCAGCCACATTTCCTTCTGTAATCATCATCAGTATTATTTTTATTATTATTATTATTATTATTATTATTAGTAGTAGTAGTAGTAGTAGTAGTAGTAGTAGTAGTAGTAGTAGTAGTAGTAGTAGTAGTAGTAGTAGTAGTAGTAGTAGCAGCAGCAGCAGCAGCAGCAGCAGCAGCAGCAGCAGCAGCAGCTAAGCTACAACCCTAGTTGGAAAAGCATTATGCTATAAGCTCAAAGGCTCCAACAGGGAAAAATAACTCGATAAGGAAAGGAATTACGGAAATAAATAAACTACAGGAGAAGTAAGGAACAGTTGAAATAAAATATTTTAAGAATAGTAACAACTCTAAAACATTTCATACATGAACTATAAAAACTTAAAAAAAAGAAAAAAAAATAAGTGGAAAAGATATAAGATAGAATAGTGAGCCCGAGTGTACCCTCAACCAAGATACCCTCTTGTATAAGATAGTGGAGACCATGGTACAAAGGCTATGCACTACCCAAGACTAGAGAACAATGGTTTGATTTTGAAGTTTCCTTCTCCCAGGCGAGGTGCTTATCATCGCTAAAAATTCTCTTCAGCCCTTATCAGGAGGAAAGTAGCCACAGAACAATTACAGTACTGAAGTTAATCACTTGAACGAAGAAGAATGTATATGTATGGTAATCTCAATGTTATCAGGTGAATGAGGGTAGAGAAGAATGTGGAAAGAGTAGGTCAGACTATTCGGTGAATGTGTAGGTAAGGAAAAAAATGAGCCGTAACCAGAGAGAGGGATTCAATGCATTACTGTTTAGCCAGTCAAAGGACCCAATACCTCCCGTGGTAGTATCTCTACTAGTGGCTGGTGCCGTGGCCAACCTACTGCCTAAAAGACCTAGAATGAATTTAACGTGTTACCGACTTTTAATACATCGTAATTTTCCTTTCATTTAATTATGTTTTATATCTATTTGACTTCTATTAAGGGATGGATATTATTGAGACCTATAATTAGGAATAGAATATAGATTATCTTCATATGCATTTCGTCTAAACTAGCTTACAGTAATATCCTTTAGGCGAAGGTTTCAAAGAAAAAACTAATCAGACGGTTTGCTTGTGTTTCGTTTTTTCTTCTGAATCAGTAGAACTTTGAATTATTTTCATATAGGTATCGAAAAACAGTCTCCGTATTGTCGCAATTCTGTTACATTTATTTTTTGGGGAATTTAATCGGCCTCAACCACATTTTCTTTTAGGTATGATATCTTTTAAAATCCTAGATAGAACTAATTAGAATTGTTTTTCTAAAATAGTAGCGAAACTTATGGTGAAGAATGCAATCATGACTAGGATAATAGTCAACGCAGCTAAATTAGTGCCTGCACCAACACAAGTCCTCTTAAAATACAGACAATTTCAAGCCAAATGTAGTAAAATATCGTGTACTAGGTTTTGGGTGCAAAACGTTACTTGTTTAAAAATTTTTAACATTGTTGTTAATTTAGCATTTATTATCGATATTTTTATAATTGTATATTGTATAATTTTTCTTCTCCACCTTTTACGAATATGAGTAAAAATGTAGAGAATTGTAATTTTTTTTGCCAAATCTTTAGGTGTTAGCAAGATTATGGAAGAAATCAGTAACTGATCAGAAAAGAATATCCCATATTAATAAAAATTTCCATTTCCCTTATAGCGTTGTATGGAATAGAGAGAAAGTATGAAAATAGTAAAATTTAGCAAGTGTTGGTGCTTATAAAGAAGCATGTCTGGCTACTTGTAAATAAGTGAATAACAGTTTGGGTTAAAATGTACGTAATTTTGTTCATAATATCCTAAGGATTGTATGATTATTATCCTGCTCGTCATACCATGATGATTACAACGAATTATATATACGAATTAATCGTAAGGAGTTATACCGGCATGCTGACATACAGACGAATAATTACTGCATTTATGCTCATAATGTAGAGACAGGCATAGAACTATCTTTAATAACACCTAATTAAAGTAAATATGGTTGAAAGAAAGCTACTTGTAATTTCTTAGTAATAACTAAAGAATGAAGCATTTTTCACTGGACAGTCCACAAGCAAAATACTAACTCTACTTGTCGACAGGCTGGGAGGTCGTTGGCAGCGTTCAGATTGTGAAATCCTCCAACATTCCTTTGGATAAAAATACAACCAACGGGATCCATTAGAGGAATTCTTTCGTCATTTTCCCCCAACTGTAATTAGAATCCCGATCGGCGAACTGACCTCGCTTGAACTATAGGAGGAAATAGTTCATTCGGGTGCGGGGGGAGGGGAGGACGGGGGGTGGGGGGGGGTTATTCTCGTTTGCTCGGGGGAAATGAGACATTGGTATTTGAAGTTTGAGCTTTTATAACGTGATGTTATTTCCCTAGTTTTAATATACATAAAGTATCCATTTACTCCACGAGAGAGAGAGAGAGAGAGAGAGAGAGAGAGAGAGAGAGAGAGAGAGAGAGAGGAGAGACGAGAGAGAGAGAGAGAAGAGAACTTGATGGTAACTGGAAGAAGAGGAGATAAATAGTAAATGGGAAGAATAACAAAAACGACCAATGTATCCAATCCCCTCCACCAAAGGAGAGAGAGAGAGAGAGGAGAGAGAGAGAGAGAGAGAGAGAGAGAGAGAGAGAGAGAGAGAGAGAGAGAGAGAGAGAGCTGAAGGAAAAGAAAATATATAGTTATGGGAGAAAATGACTAAAACGACCAAATATAGGAGGGAGCAGCAAAGACCGAAAATAGATCAGAGTGAAAGATACAGTACCTGGGTCACAGCTGCTAATGTGCAGAACGCAGATGGAACTTCAAATGGGGTCAGCCATACAGAAGGTCAGATAGGAGACCCATAATTCAATCGCCTAGTTTGGTTGATAGTTATTTATGTTGGTTTTATGAGGAGAGAGAGAGAGAGAGAGAGAGAGAGAGAGAGAGAGAGAGAGAGAGAGAGAGAGAGAGAGAGACTACAGTTGCTACATGGGCGAAAGAGGATGAAGGCGATCACTACCTAGGTCCCATTCCATCATTCGTTTAAAGGAGGTTCCCCTTATGTAAACAGAAGTGTGTTAGTAGGGTCCCTGGTAGCATCGCTTGACTCATTGTTTTGATCTGTTGGCTGGAGTTATTTGTTTCTTTTCAAGACTGTTGTTGTATTATTAGTAATGTTTTGTCTGGTTTTGCTGTCTTTGCGGGTTCATTTTCTTCGTTTTGAGAGACACGAGTCTTTTTATAGTTTATATATGACATATCTGTTTTGACGTTGTTACTGTTTTTTTAATGATTTATTGCTAATTGTTCTCATCATTTATTTATTTCCTTATTTCCTTTCCTCACTGGGCTATTTTTCCCTATTGGAGCCCTTGGGCTTATAGCATCTCCCTTTTCCCAAGTAGGATTGTAGGTTGGCTAGTAATAATAATAATAATAATAATAATAATAATAATAATAATAATCCATTTTAATTGCAATGTTTTGTAATAAATTAGTTTGAATGATTGTATTGCGAAGTCCATTTTTTGCAAGTACCATTGTAATCATAATCGTAACTGTTTTGATAAAGGAGTTCTGGTGTTTGTATAGTTCAATAACGCTCTGGTTCTTGTATTCGTAATCCTTCAAATTTTCCAAGATGTGTTGTTGCTGCATTTGTTACCATTTTTTTCGTAAAATGTTATAGTTATTGTTGATTATCCGTGAAAGGTTTGCTATTATTCGCACACAAATCCTGCTGTTGAAAGCGTTTTGAAAAGCCATGCATTCGAGGCTTTTTAATGGGCTTACTGTAGCTGAATTGAAACCACATCAGGCGTGCTTAGTACTGTTTCTACAATACTGAGGTAGGTACTGGTATTTAGATAAAAGTTCTGAACTTTCTATTCCACTGATGGAAGCATTGTTGTCAAACTGAAGCATGTTGTGGTCGTTCAAATGGACTGTTTACTTAATTATAAAAGCATTTATATGCAGTTGCTGTTTAGGGACAGGATGAATGTAGAGAATGTCTGTTCAAGGTTAGAAAATTTATAGTAAATATAAGGAAGAGTAAGGAATTAAGAATAAATAGAAACGAGGAAAATAGAGTACTGAATGTCAGTATGGGGTGAGACATAATAGGAAAAGAAAAACAGCAGGGTGTGAACAAAATAGGCGTAAGAGACTAGCAGTCCATGGAAGTCGAGGTGTGATTGAATGCAAGTATTGTTAAACAAGATTACAGTTTTAGAAGTGAATTATGGATGTTGTATGGAAATTAGGAGAAAAGATTTCGTAATATACTGTATGTGATAAAAGGTGGACAGCATGGATCAAATTAGTTCCGGTGGTCTAGTCATGTGAAAAAAAAATGGACGAAAATAAGTTTAAGAAAAAAAGTGTAGAATTCAAAATTCGTACGAGGTAGGAGGATAGGAAGGCCTAATAAACCCCTAAAGGTTGGATAGAGGAAGTGAAAGACTTATTGGAAACGAAGGGCCTCGATAATTTTGCCCTATAGTGTGTTAGGTGAGTGAGGCGTTTGAAGCAGCTGATACTCTTCTGTAAATTAAGTAACTATCATGGTGACAGTTTTACTTAATAGCGGGTTTATATTAATTTGTTAATTAAAGGA
>NC_090748.1:85143847-85149472 GCF_036898095.1 Palaemon carinicauda | reverse complement strand
ATAGAAATATGCGACTCTTTCCGTAGGGATTAGTGCCTTCATTGTATTTCACGTGACGCACTGTAGTGCTTGTCCGTGCTACACTTACAGCCCTATACTTTACCTCTATCCCAACTTTCCTTTACATCCTTGCTATACAAAGGTCCAGTCTCTTGAATTTCACTTGATAATGCAACTACTGGATATATCTAAAGTGCACAAGGACATTGAATGACCTCCCAATTGTACCAACCGTGTGTCACACGATCGTACATAAATTATTTTGTATATATTATGCTTGTATATGCGCTCTTCCCTCGCACCAAAAAGAACCAGAACAAACATGTCTATGTGTCGCCTATGTAACATTGTCATTTCTCGACCATGTATTTTCCTGTTGCCTTGAGGTTTTGTATATAAAGGAGAGTGTTCTTTAATAATACAACTCAGTTGCTTTCCTACTGCCTTTGAGTCACAACCTTCTCCTACCCCGTCACACAATGCTCGGCTCCAACCTTACGGCCAAATTCATTGATCAAAGTTCCACGGTATTCAGATACTATAAAATTTGAGCCAGTCCTAATTAATTATTTTAATTACAGTCTACAAAGACTGGTGGTTAATAGAATGAGGTTCCAGGCTACATCCAGCTTCCTTAGGACTCCATCAATTTCCTCACTCTATATGCTGTTTAAAGTAACACGCTCTTCTGCACAATTCCTGGGGCTGTATCGTCTCCTGCCTTTTCAAGGTCAATTTTCAATGGATTTGGTATGGTCCCTAGTGCTCCTATTATTACTGGTACCACTTCTATCTGCATATTCCATAGTCTTTCAATTTCAGTTCGCAAGTCCTGGTATTATTATTATTATTATTGTTATTATTATTATTATTATTATTATTATTGTTGTTGTTGTTGTTGTTGTTATTACTATTATTATTATTATTATTGATATTATTAGTATTATTATCATTATCATTATTATTATCATCATCATTATAATTATTATTATTATTATCATTATTATTATTATTATTATTATCATTATTATTATTATTATCATTATTATTATTAACCCAAAAGATATATCTCCCATGACGATCGCCGGTGTTGACGCGATATGGAAGTTAAGAGATTACCAACTTCGACAATTTAATTTCCCTTTATCTAATCGCGGGTCGGTTAACTTCCTATGCCCCGATGGGAAAAAGCCTCATCCGAGTTAATTAGAAGACGAATTACTCTCGACGATACTTACAAACGATAATTAATTTGGTCATAATGATTTTTGATTCTGTGTCTCGCATATGATATATATATATATATATATATATATATATATATATATATATATATATATATATATGTATGTATGTATGTGTATGTATATGTGTATGTATGTATGTATATATGTATATATATATATATATATATATAATCATTCTTGTATGATTATATTTATGCATATATGTATGTGTTTAAGTAAGCTTATAGAGCGCAATGTTCAGTCTGGGTATATTCATATTCAATATAATATAGTAAATTACTAAGAAAGATTTATCTTTTTTCAACAACGAGTAATGCAATATATATATCTGAGATCTAATGATTAATTTTCTCATTCATATATTTATATATATATATATATATATATATATGTATGTATATATATTTATATATATGTATGTGTATCAGTAATGCATGTGCGCTTATATATACAAATATCTTTATAAGTACACACTCACATGTATAGTCGTGTATATGTATGTGTGTTTACTTATGAAATATATTACATCTACAGTATATTGCATAATTACATAAATACTTGTATTGAGGATGACAGAAATATTGATTAAGTTGTACAAGAGAGGCCTTGGAATATATAATATATATAGCAACATATCAAAGGCATTAACTTACATCACCCACATATCCCGTTGGGAGTTATTGCCCTCAGTGCACATTGCATGGTTTACTGTAAGCATTATGTTTAGTTCTTTATAGCTTCTCTTTGGCCTCTAGCTGCTCTCAATTTTTAGCCTTCCATTATACCTCCGTTCCTTTTTTCTTTGTACTTCTACTTTTACTTCATTTGTTCGGTTTTCCCCCAGTTACACATGGGTGATGAATGGCCTCTAGGGCCCCAGCACCGAACCCAATGGCCCATATTCATGAATACAATTCTATATCAAACAACTGAATTAATCTATGGAAAATCACCTCGTGCGTTGTCCAATAAACTTATTTGGATTCATTTATATAGAACATGTCTCTTTTTGATTTTCAAAAAATTTGTAAAGATTATAGTTATTATTAAAGAATTTTACTTCTGTCATCGGTGATCTATTGAAGTATTCAGTAGCAATAGAATTTCACTGGATCAAAGCTATAGCTACAATCTATACAGCACTAAGTCACTTAAAAAAAAAAAAAAAAGTTGGAACAAGAAAAAAAAATCCAGGCAACCGAACACAACTTTTCTATAAAACTTTATAAGAGATTTACATATACATATCAGGGACGAATTTGTTATACAGAAGAGTAAACGTACATGGCACGCCTTTTCAATGGTAAATGGGTAGAGAGAGAGAGAGAGAGAGAGAGAGAGAGAGAGAGAGAGAGAGGTATGGGCTAACTAATGCTGTCGCTGTCTTTTGACAAGTGGTAGTCTTTTATTGTAGCCTTGTATGTGTATCGATTTATTGTTTCTGTTATATTTATGATTCTCTCTCTCTCTCTCTCTCTCTCTCTCTCTCTCTCTCTCGCTTTTACGCTGGTAGACTCACAGTTATACAAAGCTTATTATTATTATTATTATTATTATTATTATTATTATTATTATTAGCTAAGCTACAACCCTAGATGGAAAAACAACATGCTATAAGCCCAAGGGTTCCAACAAAGAAAACATCCCAGTGAGGAAATAAGGAAGGGGATAGAATAGTGTATCTGAGTGTACACTCAAACAAGATGGGTTTTAGCGCGCTATTTTGGTATACACTATTTTAGAAATAGATACTCAAAAGGCTTGTAAATCTTTAGAAAAGTGCTAGAGTGTTGACTACCTTTTATAAGGATACGATATTTTGTTTAGGAAACTGGATAAAACTGAACGATAGGTTGTATCGTTACAGAAATGATTTGATTAAAAAACAAATATTATCTATAGCGAGAAGTATGGAAATAAGCAATTTTTTTAAACGACTTCCGAAATCGGACCAAGGCGCTTACACCTTTAAATAGTGTGTGCGGCATTGATGCAGTTCATCGGGGGACCATAAAGAGACTTGTGTTTTTCAAAAGATTTTAAAGGTGTTCTTCCCATCAGCTTCCGAGCCGGCTCAAGATTTTGAAGCACTTTCGGCTAATAGGAGACATCTCAGTTCGAAACCTTGATCTTTTTGTTTTTTATTAGTTTGGGAAAATTAAAGATAAAACTAGATTAGCTCATCTTTATCCGGTCAGATAGGATATATAGTTCAAAGGAGAGAATATGAACTAAATTGGTGTTCACATTTCCTTAGTGGTTTTCCAAGTTTTAACACTGGTAAAGTTTGTTACCCTGTTTTGACATTTCAAAATATCTTTTTTTTATATATATTTATCTCTTGTCGTTTTTTAATCATTTTTCCTCTCAAAGAAGTAAGAGAAAAAAAATATTTTGATTGTCAATTTTACAGTATATTAAGTTACAGGATCAACTTATTAGAATTGTATAAGCAAACTCTAAATTTTTATAATATAGGCATAGATACACACACACACACATATATTATATATATATATATATATATATATATATATATACATATACATATATATACATATACATATATATATGTATATATATACATATACATATATATATACATATGTATGTATATTTATACACATATATATATATACATATTATATATATATATATAATATATATATATATATATATTATATATATATATATATATATATATATAGTAGTCAATGTATGTATACAGTATACATATGAGATAATTTTAGCTTTGAATATTATGGTTATCCTTTATTTAATTGGTATCATTTTGTTCGCAGTTCGCCTATTCTTCCACGAACCACGTATTTTTTAATTTTGACCGAACTTTGTAATCAGTTGAGCTTTAAAAGATCAAAACAGACTGTCCAACGTGCATTTCATTATTCCTCATTTAATTTAAACTTATGGTAATTTTAAGAATGATTTAAAACTGAAATTTACGTAGCGCTTGTTTTTAATATAAAGATTTTGCTATCAAGATTTTTGTTCATATAAGCAGTGACTAGTATTGTTCTTCTGTGTACCCATCCCTGTTACAGAACAAGATATATATATATATATATATATATATATATATATATATATATATATATATATATATATATATATATATACACTATATATATGTATACAGTATATATATGTATATATATACACAGTATATATATGTATATATATATATATATATATATATATATATATATATATATATATATATATAATAAAAATGCAGTTGATTATAGTCCACTGCAGAACAAAGGCCTCAGACATGACTTGTTCATGTCTGGGGATCGGTGATGGTGGAAATCTTGGTCTGATCGCGCACAGCAAGCCAACCTAGTATTGGTATATATATATATATATATATATATATATATATATATATATATATATATATATATATATATGCGCATGTGCTTTTATATACATTTGGTGCCGTAGCTCAAAAACAGCTCTTGATTTAGTTAGAAAAACCTTTTTTTTCTTTTATATATATATATATATATATATATATATATATATATATATATATATATATACTTAACTATTAATTGATATTGATTTTACATCATTCAAGGAATCTGGTTAACGACCTTATCCTTAGTTATTTGCTGAGGACTACTATGAGATTCAGGGCCTCTGTAACACGGTTTTTTCGCAATAACTTTTTTTCTATGAATTTCATAAATATAACGCTTATTCAGAATGCACATTATATCTACACATAAATTTTGACTATTCTGCATTACGTAGGTTGAATAAATTTGGTACTTTATTAAGTAAAAGTGATGATTTTTGAAGACGGGCCAACTTACTCAGAGAAAAGGTTTCGAACGCACTCGTTACGTAACTTATGACGGCATTTCTTCTCTCTTTCTCGATCGATGATTGGTTATACGTAACGAAGGCTATACCTCTGCCAACAATAACACAAAAGTGTAAATAAAAGCAAAGCAGTACACCTTTATGAACTCTGAAACCTCTCCACTGAGAATTGTCCTAATGAACAAACGAACAAAATATGTTAATAAATACAAAAACACTTCGATTATTTGTCTAACTCCCAAAATAAGTTTCCTAAGAAATTACAGTCTACTTTATAGCTCACAATCAGACTGACAAGGTGTAGGGAATAGTTGGGAATTTTCAAAAACGTAGTAGACAAGCTTGATTTGATAACTGCTACATCCAATGTCAAGCAATTTTTATTTATTGTCTATCTACCGATCTATTTACTGTAAAAAAAAAAAAAAATAATAGCCGGTACTGCATTTTGCTTTAAACTTTCACCAATGATTATCGTCAGAATGATGACTTCATGAGGCTCCACCCACTTTAGCCTCGTTATAATTCT
>NC_090748.1:85128847-85138847 GCF_036898095.1 Palaemon carinicauda | reverse complement strand
ATATATATATATATATATATATATAAATACCTAAATACATATATGTGTCTACGTATTTTTGTAAATATTGGTGTATGTGATTGCGTGTTATATCTATATCTATCTATATATATATATATATATATATATATATATATATATATATATATATATATATATATATGTGTGTGTGTGTGTGTATGTGTGTGTGTGTATATATATATATATATATATGTGTGTGTGTGTGTGTATTTATAGTTTTTTGATAACGTAAAATTAAGCGTTCTTCGATATTACAGTGCCATCTTTAAGTTCTGATTTTTTTTTTCTAATCTTAGGAGAAAATTCTACTCTTTCCATTACATTTTTTTTTCTCTTACACCACGAAGCCTTTGATGCCTACTTGCTTAGTTTCAGTAGCACTTACTTTTACTCCATGGCTATACCTCCTCCATTTTCGTACCTCCTTCATTTTCTTTTACCCTAAAGGCATAGAGTTACGTCTCGTTAACTTTCGCATAAAGAGAGAAAACCAGAGTGAAAGAAGAATAAAGACATCACTTTACAAAAACGTCAGTCATTGTATAATTTAAAGAAAAATCAGCAGAAACTTCGCTTGGGTATTACAAGACTTTTTGTCATCTCCAGTCGGAATTCGTTTTCAACTTCGTGAATTTTTTATTGTTCTTGCTATTGTTTAGATTTTCAGAATAAAAAGGTTTTCGTTCCTTTGTTTGATGACTCCAATTTTCATCATTGTTATGTATTTTTACCCCGATTTTTCTCCCTGGATCTACTGTCACTTCTAATTTGTCGATACTTTTGAGTTCACTTGAACACTCTTGAATACAGATTTTTGTGTTTTAACTCCCTTATTTGATATGAGTATATTTTTTTGCGCTTGTTGTCGATGATGTTTGGAAAAATAATAGGTTATTCAAAATTATTCGGGTTTTAGAATTATTTTAAAAACAATATACAAAGACATTTTTGTGATGAAAGCTTCTGTACACAATACTAATATCGCCTAAAGCACATAGGCTCTCCTTCGAATAGAAGTAGATTTTTTGCATTTTCTGGAAGGTGCTCTCAACTTCGTATAAATTTCATTTGATTCCTTAAGTTTATGTGAATTATTTTTTATTTAAGTGTTAGTCAACATGAGGTATATGATAAATTTTACAGCTTTTTATGAGTTTAATGTAGAGATTTTTATGTTGAGTACTATCCACTTTGTATGGGTAGAAGGGGCTCTTTAGCTATGATAAGCAGCTCTTGTAAGGACACTCCAAAGTCGAACCATTATTCTCCAATCGTGGATAGTGCCATAGCCTGTGTACCATGGTCTTCCAATGTCTTGGGTTAGAATTATCTTGCTTGAGGGTACACTCTGGCACACTATTTTAGCTGTTTAGTTTTTTTTTTTTCACTTTCCTCACTGGGCTTTTTTCCCCTGTGGTAGCTCTTGGGTTTATAACATGCTTCTTTTCCAACTAGGGTTGTATCTTAGCAAATAATAATAATAATATTAATAATAGTAATGATAATAATGATAATAATGATATGATGATGATGATGGAGATGATGATAGCAGTAACAACCACAAGAACAACAATGAGAATGATGATAATTTTGATGATGATAATGAAAATATCACCATTTTTTTTTTTCTTATTTCAAATATGATATGGTGACTTTAACTTTGTTATATTCTCAGTAAAAATAGAATGGAAGTATGAGAGATGTTATAATAAACTAAACATGGTTTTTATATGATATATTAGAATTGAATTTCGATAAAATAAAAGATCATATTAGTTAGATAATTTCCTTACCTATACGCACACATTATATATATATATATATATATATATATATATATATATATATATATATATATATATATGTGTGTGTGTGTGTGTGTGTGTATGTGTGTGTATGTGTGTGTGTGTGTGTTTGTGTGTTCGCATTTATTTCACCTATCTCCCAAAAATATAGTTTCTTGAGTTTTCTTGGTGGTTGCAGTAATAAATGAGACTGAGAACGTGATATTTTCTTGGTATCTTTACTGCAACATTTCTTAAAATTCATTTATGACTTCCTGTACAATGTCGAGATTTGCAGTGGCTTTTGTATTATAAACTTGTTTATTTTTTTTGCAGTTTTTTCTTGGACTAATACTATTTATTCCATGATTCTCCACCGAGCGATCACATGTATTTGCTATTTTTTGATTCATTAAAGAAATTCTTGATTTGTCTATTTACCAAGCTTGATAAGGAAGCTCTTTAGTACGTATTAATTATAGCTGAATTACAACAATGTTAACTATAACAACAACAATGACGATGAGGACAAAGGCAACGCTAATAATAATAATACTAATAACCATTATCATCATCATCTTAATATTAGTAGAAATATCTATAAAAATGATAATTGATAAAAACAAGTAAAGGCTTCAGAATTTTCTGAGGCATTTGCCCTGAAGCTTTTCCTCAGGAGAAAACTATCTGACTTCAGATTATACTTTACATAACTCTGTACGTTATTATAACACAAATTCTGGCGTAATAGATGCCTTGGTTTACGGAAAATTCATAGCGTGTTTGATACCAGCTAGGAGGATAATGATTGAGTCTCATTAAACGTTCGATATTCTGATGAATCATCAAAGAATCTATACCAAGGAGTCAGTCAGGTCGTACACTATCAGACAGACAGAAGGACAAACAGACAGGTCTATGTAATTGAGATCATTTAGTTACAGGGAACGTTTAGACCTTCGAAGTACAGGTTTGTTAAGATTGGTTAATACGTAAGTCAAATGAATAACAAACAGGTGTAAACAGATAATTGAAAAGTTTTAATTCTTGTTCCGTTGAGAGGTTATTGAAAAGAATATAACCATATTAAAAGAGTTGCTCCTTTCTGTAGTAGTTATGAGAATGGAAATACTATAGATTTCTGTAAGTTCTTTACGGTAATTTAAGGACGGCTTTTCTGGTCCCGTACAGCAAGGTAACCCTAATCCCTACAGGACCATCACATTCATTTTATCGTATACATTCCAAGGAATTCAGCATTTCACACCGCATATTGCTCGTTTACTGTCAGATCCTTTTTATCGAACCACTTAGAGAACAAGAAAGTCTTCAGTTTCCTCTTGAAAGCCTTAATATCTTCAGCCTTTTGGATGTGTCGTGGGAGCTTATTGTATAGTCTCGGGGCCGCATATCTAAAGCCTCTAGAGCATACAAGGGATATATATCTAGGTTCGAATAATTTGAAACCATCCGTAACTATTCTCGTGTGAACACGATTTGTCAGCTGCACAATAGGTACCAATTCTCGTAGATATTTAGGACGTCCGCTTCTGATAACTTGATGGGTTATTGCACATATTTTAAACTCAATTCTTGCTTTAATAGGCAGCCACTGTAAATCAATTAGTATGGGAGTGATCCTTTCTCGGAGTGGGACACCTTTTATCAGTCTCGCTCCTCTATTTATTATGTTTTGTAATTTCTTAATCGCACTTTTGGTAAATTGTAGTAAATGGTGTTACAGTAGTCAATCCTGATTATAACACAGTTTATGAGTTGCTGTTTTGTGTAAAACTGAAAATGCGTCTTTTATGTTTAAGAGCTGAAAAACCGCCTCTGAATTTGAGTACAATAGATGTGTCAAAATACGGTTAACGTGTGTTTACCATATTCAAATATAGGTGTTTATGCAAAGAAAAGAGTAAAAATCATGGGTTTTCTATGGCCTTTTTTTGCTATTAACGTTTAAATTAAAAACTGTAATTAGGGGCAATCATACTGCAAGGTTTATAACGCGAACCCACATTTAACAAGATTGATATGAAAATTCTTAGAAGTGACCAATCTCTAGACAAAGAGTCTAATGATCAGGTATGATTCAAGTATAAGTTTCTCTAGTGCAGGTTAGAACCAATCACTTAGTTGGATGAACTAGTTAGACACGAAATCAAAACGTTGTGGGAGACGAAGAGATAAATGACATACTGCCTTGCGGAACAGATAGAATTCTCGCATCTGCTGTTTCCCTGACCTTGTTATGTCTTATCCTCATAGGTATAGTTTTTACTTTCGTTATATTTTTCAGTGTTTGTTATATCTAATTGAAAATATTAAATAGTCAATGGTAACCTATCTCTGTATCTATAAGAGTTATCGACAAAGAAGGGCGAATGGGTTCATTATATTCATATACTGTTTTACCTCCCTGACTAATCAACATCCTTGATTGTTGACTGTGAACCTGGTTATGTTTTCTAATAAAACGGTGTCCCAGGTAGCTCCGACCATGAAGTTCCTTCCCTGGTAACCTGATCATGAGATAAACACATTCATACGCAACAAATAAATTATAATAAAATGGTTTATGGGAGAGCAAATGTGTCAAAAGCATTTGGCCAAAAGTTTGTTTTTCTTTAAGATAGAATACTTTATTTTTAAGAAGCTACTTCTCCACGTGTGATTCTCAGGCTCAGTTGTGACTTATATGGTCTGTGAACTCAATGGTGTTATACATTGTAGCATGACTGGATGTCCCTGTTACAATGCACGAGACAGTCTATTTCCTAGGTAATTTTCTTATTTGCTGGTTCACATCGATACTTCTTTTTACTTTTTATATCTTGAAGTTTGTTTACTATTTTCCAAACTGTCTGGCAGTTATTTACCCAATTTTACGTACAACAGGCAGCCTCTATTTCTGGAACGACGTACCAACAGTCTTATTCTGTTTATATTTATCTCCAGTTGCGACCTGCATATATCATTCATTAAGCAAATACTACCGGGAAATTGTTTTTCTTCCGTTTGTCTTCTGTAGAGGGTGTGTTTGGAGGAGGTCCCTGGCTTCCCCGTGATATTTTCTAGCCTTTTCATATGTAGGGATTAGGTAATGCCTTCCTTTTTCTATTTTTTTGCTTCTTTAGATATCCAGATGCGACATCTTTAATGTTAATTGTAATTTTTCCTTTCGATTTTACCCGAGAGTCTATAAAGACTCAAATAATTGAAACCTGAAAAATAGGATCATTTCAGGTCATTTCGTTTTTTGTTTGTTTGTTTTTAGTATGACCCACCTTATATGGGACAAGGGCTCTTGCGTTTGCAGCCCGTAAATCGTTTTAATTTTTCCTGTTTGTTTCTTATCGTTAATAAATCATATCTTCATTATTTTTATCATCCTTATATCCCTTTCTCTTTTCTCCATTACGCATGAATGCTGCAACTGTTAAGGTTAGGAGATTTCAAAACACATAAACCGTTCTTTTACTTTTTCTAATTCTTCTTTTTAAAGGAAGCATTACACCAATTTATTGTTCCTGTTGTTATCGCTGGGAGGCTTACTCTGGAAGGCGAACCTTTTACTCTTAAGAGAAGAGAAAATAGTTCTTGAAAAAGAACCAAAAATATTTTCAGCCACTTTTCCTTCTGTAATCATTATTATTATTATTATTATTATTATTATTATTATTATTATTATTATTATTATTATTATTATTATTATTATTATTATTATTATTATTATTATTATTTCTCATGTCTTTTACCAATGTTTTTTATTGTTTGTATTATTATTATTATTATTATTATTATTAGTAGTAGTAGTAGTAGTAGTAGTAGTAGTAGTAGTAGTAGTAGTAGTAGTAGTAGTAGTAGTAGTAGCAGCTGCTAAGCTACAACCCTAGTTGGAAAAACAGTATGCTATAAGCTCAAAGGCTCCAACAGGGAAAAATAACTCGGTGAGGAAAGGAATTAAGGAAATAAATAAACTACAGGAGTAGTAACGGACAGTTGAAATAAGATATTTTAAGAACAGTAACAACAATAAAACGATCTTTCATATATAAACTATAAAAACTTAAAAGAAAAAGAAAAAAAATGAGGAAGAGAAATAAGATGGAATAGTGGCCCCGAGTGTACTCTCAACCAAGATACCTCTGTACTCAATTTTTTTTAATGAGGCGCATTTGCACTGACTCGAAGTGGTGCCCTTTTAGCTTCCTTCTCTCTGATTGGTTAGAATTATCTTGTCCAACCAATCAACGATCAGGACATTTTTCCTAGCTAAAAGGGCACCCCTGCGAGTCGGTGCAAATCTGCCTCACTAAAAAGAATTGACTGGAGTATAAAATAGTGAAGACCATAGTACAAAGGCTATGACACTACCCAAGACTAGAGAACAATGGTTTGATTTTGAAGTTTCCTTCTCCTAGGAGAGATGCATATCATCGCTAAAAATTCTCTTCAGCCCTTATCAGGAGGAAAGTAGCCACAGAACAATTACAGTACTGAAGTTAATCACTTGAACGAAGAAGAATGTATATGTATGGTAATCTCAACGTTATCAGGTGAATGAGGGTAGAGAAGAATGTGGAAAGAGTAGGTCAGACTATTCGGTGAATGTGTAGCTAAGGAAAAAAATGAGCCGTAGCCAGAGAGAGGGATTCAATGCATTACTGTTTAGCCAGTCAAAGGACCCAATACCTCCCGCGGTAGTATCTCTACTAGTGGCTGGTGCCGTGGCCAACCTACTGCATAGAAGATTTAGAATGAATTTATCGTGTTACCGACTTTTGATACATCGTAATTTTCCTTTCATTTAATTATGTTTTATACCTATTTGAACTCAAGAAATGACTTCTATTATGGGATGGATATTATTGAGACCTATGATTAGGAATAGAAAATAGATTATCTTAATATGCATTTCGTCTAAACTAACTTAATATCCTTTAGGCGAAGGTTTCAAAGAAAAATCTAATCAGACTGTTTGCTTGTGTTTCGTTTTTTCTTCTTTATCATAGAACTAAATTATTTTCATATAGGTATCAAAACAGTCTCCGTATTGTCGCAATTCTGTTACATTTATTTATTGGGGAATTTAATCAGCCTCAACCACATTTTCTTTTAGGTATGGTATCTTTTAAAATCCTAGATAGAAGTAATAAGAATTATTTTTCTAAAACAGTAACGAAATTTATGGTTAAGAATGTAATCATGACTGTAGGATAATAGGCAACGCAGCTAAATTAGTTTCTGCACCAAGCCGCAGTTGTTAGTCATCTTGAAACACAGACAATTTCAAACTAAATGTAGTAAAATATCGCGTACTGGGTTTTGGGTACAAAACGTTACTTGTTTAAAATTTTTAACATCGTTGTTAATTTAGCATCTATAATCGATATTTTTATAATTGTATATTGTATAATTTTTCTTCTCCACCATTTACGAATATGAGTAAAAAGGTAGAGAATTGTAATTATTTTGCAAAATCTTTAATTGTTAGCAAGAATATGGAATAAATCTGTAACTGATCAGAAAAGAATATCCCATATCAATAAAAACTTCCATTTCCCTTATAGCGTTCTATGGAATTGAGAGAAAGTATGAAAATGGTAAAATTTAACAAGTGTTGGTGCTTATAAAAAAGCATGTTTGGCTACTTGTAATTAAGGGAATAACAGTTTGGGTTAAAACATACGTAATTTTGTTCATAAGATCCTAAGTATGAGTATTATCATGCTCGTCATACCATGGTGATTACAACGAATTATATATACGAATTAATCGTAAGGAGTTATGCCGGCATGCTGACATACAGACGAATAATTACTGCATTTATGCTCATAATGTAGAGACAGACATAGAACTATCTTTAATGACACCTAATTAAAGTAAATATGGTTGAAAGAAAGCTACATGTAATTTCTTCGTAATAACTAAAATACGAAGCATATTTCACTGCACAGTTCACAAGCAAAATGTTAACTCTACTTGTCGACAGGCTTGGAGGTCCTTGGCAGCGTTCAGATTGTGAAATCCTCCAACATTCCTTTGGATAAAAATACAACCAACGGGATCCATTAGAGGAATTCTTTCGTCATTTTCCCCCAACTGTAATTAGAATCCCGATCGGCGAACTGACCTCGCTTGAACTATAGGAGGAAATAGTTCATTCGGGTGCGGGGGAGGGGAGGGCGTGGGGGGGGGGTCGTATTCTCGTTTGCTCGGGGGAAATGAGACATTGGTATTTGAAGTTTGAGCTTTATAACGTGATGTTATTTCCCTAGTTTTAATATACATAAAGTATCCATTCCCTCCACGAGAGAGAGAGAGAGAGAGAGAGAGAGAGAGAGAGAGAGAGAGAGAGAGAGAGAGAGAGAGAGAGAGAAAACTTGATGGTAACTGACGGAAAAGGAAATAAATTGTTAATGATAGAAATAACAAAAACGACCAAATATAGGAGTGAGCAGCAAAGACCGAAAATAGATCAGTGTGAAAGATACAGTACCTGGGTCACAGCTGCTAATGTGCAGAACGCAGATGGAACTTCAAATGGGGTCAGCCATACAGAAGGTCAGATAGGAGACCCATAATTCAATCGCCTAGTTTGGTTGATAGTTATTTATGTTGGTTTTATGAGAGAGAGAGAGAGAGAGAGAGAGAGAGAGAGAGAGAGAGAGAGAGAGAGAGAGAGAGAGAGAGAGAGAGACTACAGTTGCTACATGGGCGAAAGAGGATGAAGGCGATCACTACCTAGGTCCCATTCCATCATTCGTTTAAAGGAGGTTC
This sequence comes from Palaemon carinicauda, assembly GCF_036898095.1. Lineage (NCBI taxonomy): Eukaryota > Metazoa > Arthropoda > Malacostraca > Decapoda > Palaemonidae > Palaemon > Palaemon carinicauda. The sequence continues at coordinate 85,130,253 of NC_090748.1, read as the reverse complement.
CCCTAATGTAAACAGAAGTGTGTTAGTAGGGTCCCTGGTACCATCGCTTGACTCATTGTTTTGATCTGTTGGCTGGAGTTATTTGTTTCTTTTCATGACTATTGTTGTATTTTTAGTAATGTTTTGTCTGGTTTTGCTGTCTTTGGGGATTAATTTTCTTCGTTTTGAGAGACATGAGTCTTTTTATAGTTTATATATGACATATCTGTTTTGACGTTGTTACTGTTTTTGGAATGATTTATTGTTAATTGTTCTCATCATTTATTTATTTCCTTATTTCCTTTCCTCACTGGGCTATTTTTCCCTATTGGAGCCCTTGGGCTTATAGCATCTTGCTTTTCCAACTAGGATTGTAGGTTGGCTAGTAATAATAATAATAATAATAATAATAATAATAATCCATTTTAATTGCAATGTTTTGTAATAAATGAGTTTGAATGATTGTATTGCGAAGTCCATTTTTTGCAAGTACCCTTGTAATCATAATCGTAACTGTTTTGATAAAGGAGTTCTGATGTTTGTATAGTTCAATAACGCTCTGGTTTTTGTATTCGTAATGCTTCATTTTTCCAATTTTGTTGCCATTTTTTTCGTAAAAGGTTATAGTTATTGTTGTTTTATCCGTGAACGGTTTACTATTATTTGCGCACAAATCCTGCTGTTGAAAGCGTTTTGAAAAGGCATGCATTCGCGGCTTTTTAATGGGCTTAATGTAGCTGAATTGAAACCACATCAGGCGTGCTTAGTACTGTTTCTACAATACTGAGGTAGGTACTGGTATTTAGATAAAAGTTTTCCTGCTGTTCTGAATTTTCTATTCCACTGATGAAAGCATTGTTGGCAAACTGAAGCATGTTGTGGTTGTTCAAATGGACTGTTTACTTAATGATAAAAGCATTTATATGCAGTTGCTGTTTGGGGACAGGATGAATGTAGAGAATGTCTGTTCAAGGTTAGAAAATTTATAGTAAATATAAGGAAGAGTAAGGAATAAGGAAGAGTAAGGAATTAAGAATAAATAGAAACGAGGAAAATAGAGTACTGAATGTCAGTATGGGGTGAGACATAAAAGGAAAAGAAAAACATAGCAGGATGTGAACAAAATATGTGTAAGAGACTAGAAGTCCATGGAAGTCAAGTTGTGATTGAATGCAAGTATTATTAAACAAAATTACAGTTTTACAAGTGAATTATGGATGTTGTATGGAAATTAGGAGAAAAGATTTCATAGTATACTGTATGTGATAAAAGGTGGACAGCATGGATCAAATTAGTTCCGGTGGTCTAGTCATGCGAAAAAATGGACGAAAATCAGTTGATAAAAAAAGTGTAGAATTCAAAATTCGTACGAGATAGGAGGATAGGAAGGCCTAATAAACCCCTAAAGGTTGGATAGAGGAAGTGAA
>NC_090748.1:85096347-85123847 GCF_036898095.1 Palaemon carinicauda | reverse complement strand
TAGGTACTTCTACCTGGCCAAGAATTCTAGCAAAAACAGTTTGATTTAGATAATTCGGCTATATATATATATATATATATATATATATATATATATATATATATATATATATATATATATATATATATATATATATATATATATATATATATATATATATATATATATATATATATATATATATATAGTGTTACGTTTTTCAGTGGCGCTCAGCGTGACAAGAGAGAAATATATCTATGTATATATATATATATATATATATATATATATATATATATATATATATATATATATATATATATATACATGTGTATATGTGTGTTTATATGTAAATATAGATGCATCTGTTTGAACCATGTTATTTGTTTTAGGTAATTTTATAAACCCTGAAAGCTTAACTGTTCACGGAGATTAGTCTAAATGAGTATAGTTATGAAAGCATTGGCTGAGAACTTAAGTCCAAGAATAGTATCTGCAAATCCATACGTTATATATTTTGAATATATTTAATTACTTGTTACTGTTTTCACTTAGATAAAACACACAGGATGTTTAGAAAACATCGGCTCGAGTGTGTAAAAGTTGATGACCTCTTTTCTTATATTTCGTGCCATACTTTCATTAATCAAAGGGGTCCTAGATCAGTAGATTGGCGAGCGTGCTGGAATGCTATAAAATTATCCCAAATCTTTGTAGGTTGTTTGAAAGGCCCCTCAAAAATGTTTTCCAACACATCAATAATTGATCGTTAGTGATTAGTGCCATTTCTGTCAAGCCTTGTTATGATGGATTACACTTAGGGTCATTGTTTTTTTTAGTTCACTCTCTTGGTGTTAGAGCCTCGCTATGACTCATTACCGTTCCTTCTGGGTAGCTAAGGTCCGTAGGAAGTTTCAGTAGATAATTCCTAGATGTAAAAGGACGAAAATCAGTATTAATTAAAGGCTAAAGCACTTATGGCATTGACTGTTTAAAGGTAATGCATTTCTATTTTTCTGTCTTCAGGTATAGAAGTTTTAAGGACAAAACAGAATCTGTTAATATGTTGCTCCATTTATTCAATTCTTGCCAGCAGCTGTTTCAACCAATAACTGATAGTTTTCATCAGGGCATTTTTTCGAAGTTGATCACCCATCTAAGCTTCGACTGTACAGTTGTGTTGCTTAAATGGAAGGGTTAAAAGACTCTCTTTGATGTAGTGTGTTCTAGAAGTCTAAATTTCCATGGAAGAATCAGTGACTTTTTTCGTTGACTGATTTATGACTCCTAACTTCTACCATAACTCCCTGCTTTATCTGGTTGTGGAATTGGTATTAGTGTAGAAATTCTCATTATAAAAGTATATGTTTATGTATTTGTGTGTATGTATATATATGTATAGCCTATATATGTATATATATGTAAAGAGAGAGAGAGAGAGAGAGAGAGAGAGAGAGAGAGAGAGAGAGAGAGAGAGAGAGAGAGAGAGAGGGGGTACACATATATATATATATATATATATATATATATATATATATATATATATATATATATATATATATATATATATATTATTAATTGCTAAGCTACAACCCTAGTTGGAAAAGCAGGATGCTATAGGCCCAGGGGCCCCAACAGGGAAAATAGCCCAGTGAGGAAAGGAAACTTGGGAAAATAAAATATTTCAGGAGCAGTAACACTATTAAAATAAATATTTCCTAAATAAACTATAAATACTTTAACAAAACAAGAAGGAGAGAAATTAGATAGAATAGTGTTCCCAAGTGTATCCTCAAGCAGAGAACTAACCCAAGACATTGGAAGACCATGGTACAGAGGCTATACTAGAGAACAGTGGTTTGATTTTGAAGTGTCCTAAAAGAGCTGCCTACCATAGCTAAAGAGTCTCTTCTACCCTTACCAAGAGGAAAGTAGCCGCTGAACAATTACAGTGCAGTAGTTAACCCCTTGGGTGAAGAAGAATTGTTTGATAATCACAGTGTTGTCAGTTGTACGAGGACAGAGGAGAATATGTAAAGAATAGGCCAGACTACCCGGTGTATGTGTAGGCAAAGGGAAAGAACCGTAACGAGAGAGAAGGATTCAATGTAGTACTGTCTGGCCAGTCAAAGGACCCTGTAACTCTCATGTATATATATATATATATATATATATATATATATATATATATATATATATATATATATATATATATATATATATATATATATATATATGTGTGTGTGTGTGTGTCTTTGCGTGTGTCTGTGTGTGCGTGTGCGCGTCTGTTGAAAATATACATTTTCTGGTATTTTCTCGTACATTAAGTAGTTTTCTAGGACAGAGGTGACTTGGTGAAAAACAGCATAAATCAGTCACTAACATATTCATTGTTTAACTCCTCAGAATCCAACTGTTTACTACTATCTTTGAATAATTCTCTAGTTATTCAACACGGACTGAGCGTTGTTAGTATGTAATGAGAATTTCAGAATGATTGTGTAATTATAGACTTTTCAAAATAATTGAACTGAGATAACAGCAAAACGTTTTTGTAAAATACAGGTGGGGGCCTGTGCAGTTCTTCAACAGGCTAACTGATTATTGTAATTATTTCTGTCTTGTACTTTGTCCATGTAGTTCTAGTGTAGTTGGCTTGTTATAGAACACCTCTTGCTTGACTAAAAAGGTCCATCGAAGAAATATAAATGAGAACTTTCTGAGTTAGGATACCTTAACCTGGTGAAAAGGTTTGCGTATCGTCATGATCTGTAAAGAAGTACTAGTCAGGTTGGTTTGCTGAAAGGGATCAGACGAAAGTCTCCCACCATCACCAACCCGCAGTGGCCAGCGTGGTTATGAAAACTGACCAATTCCCAGTCATGAATAAAGACATATCTGAGGGTTTTGTCCTTCTACAATAATAATAAGAATAGGGAAGTGGGGAATATGGGGAAAGGAAGAGTACCCCTGGATACAATCCAGTTTATAGCTCAAAGGCAGGTACTCGGGAAGGGAAAGATTCAGGAAATAGGGAGAAAGAGAAGTACAGGAGAAGAATAAAAGAGGGGCAGACCCTCTTGCGATATTAGGAAATTGGTATTATTATATTAGTTCATTTTATATTCATTTGTCCTTCTATGGACTAAAATTGGCTGCATTTGCTGTTGTTTTCTTACTTCGGCGTCATTTTGGTCTGACATTAATTTTAGTTTTTAAGCTAAGAATTTTAATTCATTCTAAAGGTTTATTAAACAGAAACAGAAAGATAGAAATTTTCATGGTTTTATAGTCTTAAAATCCACCTTGTAAGCTACAAGTGGACAATGAACTAAAAATAACCACATGAGCTTTGAAGTTTCCTCCTCTCACACGCACTGCGTCACGGAAGTAGATACATATAGCAATCCAATATTGATCAGTGCTTTCATTCAAGGGGGGGGGGGGGGGGTTAAAAACAAATTGTAAAAAGCTACTCTTATAAAGTGAAGTTTGTATCAGATTTTACTTGTTTTTAAGAATAGTGATAAAGATGCAGCAAACAGGATTGCATCAAAATGATGAGGTCTGTAACCTTGCATTATTCGTGGGAACGCTTAACGAATTTGATATCCAATAAAGTAAATTTCTTTTTCCATTTATGTCTTTTGAGGATATAGTTTCAGCAGAGAATAAGACCAGTCTCAAATTTAGAACTGGCCATTTGATAGAGAGACAGAGAGAAAGACCCCATTTATTGTATGAAGTTCATTTAGATTAAGCCTGTCCCTATACCAAACATTGGACTCTTGTCCTAAATTGTGCTAAGGCTAAGAAAGGAAGTCTTGGTGTGTATCTCTGCCCAATGACAAGTTAGGAATATCATTTTCACACTATAATTTTTGTATTCCGTAAGAGGCCCGCGAAAGTTCCGTTTGAATCGTGTGAAGCAAACAATCACCTCATCAACAGGCAGAAAAAAGCGACGGTGTTAACAGACCAATTAGAGAAATAAGGAGATAGATACTGTAGATTTCTCAGACACCCCGAGAATGGGTCACACCAACCTGATTTTTCACTTATTTATTTAGTTTTAATCACCAGAACTTTGTTTAACATAATTTATTCCCTCTGTCTAATATATATATTTTATGATTAGTTTTTCTCTTTTGTAATGACTTCCTAGTCTGTCTACTTATGTTTTGAAAAGACCACTTGCTGGTATTTTATACAATCCATATTGAAAACAAAAATTTGATACTGTCAGACGGAAACAGGATAAGTAATTTTTAGAAAGTAGTAATAGATCCTTTTGTCTTAGATAGATAGATGGATGAATTGATAGATAGATAGATAATAAGATGAACTCGCGACCAATTACAATGTTTTGATTATATGAATAACTCGATAACGAACATCTCTGTAATTAACTTCCAAGTTTCCTTGCGTCAGCAAAAGCTTAAGCAAAAGAATATATTGATGTGCTACATCCTTGCCCTAAATAAAAGTTGTTTATATACAATGCCATTGTAACAAACAAGCACTGAAGTCTTTTATCCTTCTGTTTTCACATGCAACAGAGCGCAGGTCTATGTTTGTATAGCGTGAGAATTTGAAGTGATAAAATAACTTTGTAAAATGATTCGTCTATTTTATTTCGCAGGTATTTGGTAGAGAGTTCCGGGACCTCTTCATATTGCCCGATGGAATACGACAGGTTTATAGTTCCTGCTAAATTGAGCATTTACTTTGTATTCCCTTCGTGTTACTTCTTTTTATAGATCATAAAATAGAAACCACCATAAACAAACCGCGAAAAAAACTGGTCTCGCCGAAGTTTACAGATTGCTTTGGAAAATAGTTTGTCAATCGGGTATTTTTTTTTATTACAATAGTACAATAAAATTCAAGTTTTTGCCAACTGCCATAACTGCCGCTTGGTCGTTAGACTCTTGTTCTTTTTACTTCTTTTTTTTTACATTTTCTTCTCCGGCACTTGTTAAACGAGGGTATTTAGTTGTTCGTCCTATCGGCTATGTCCTCGATAAAGAAAAATGGGAAATGGTTCTGGGCTGGAAAAAAGATTGACTTCGTCAGTGAACCTGACATCACTTTAACTCCTCCTCCATCCTTTTACCAATCCCTACACCCACATTAAAAAATCCAGGAGCGTTATAAAAAAAAAGGCGTTAAAAATTTTTAGTTCGTCTGTGAGCCAAAAACCAAGCTAACGTATTATTTTGTACGTGATTGGAAAGCAAAAAGGCTTAATGAGCTGCCTTTCTTATTCAATTTGAATTAATTGGAGACTGTTAGCATCTGCCAAGGCTGCGCTATCTACCGCCGAAAAATTCTTTTTCCTCCAATAGCTAAATTCTTATCTCTGTCAAAAAATAATCACATATGTAGTAATAGAGATTACCTTTGGTGAAATGTTTGCAGAAACTACTTGTAACTACTATGTAATCTTAGTAACCTTGTGGTAAACAAACCGAATTAAGAATATGACCTTTTTGTTTCAGAATCAATTCAGCACCTATAGTCAATTTCTTTTAGCGATGCATTTTTGCACCGACTCGCAGCGGTGCCCTTTTAGCTCGGAAAAGTTCCCTGATCGCTGATGGGTTGGACGAGATAATTCTAACCAATCAGCTATCAGGAAACTTTTCCGAGCTAAAAGGGCACCGCTGCGAGTCGGTGCAAATCTGCCTCGATAAAAGAAATGGACTATAGTTATACTCTGTAGCCTTCTACTTTAGATTCCTTTAGGATTGTGGTAGCCTATTGGAAACGTCCCTGCCTTGCGATCTGCTGGACGGGAGATCGTATCCCGCTCCAGTTTGAAGGTTTCTTGCAGTGTCTGCAACTGCAACCTCACCATCCTTGTGAGCTAAGTCAACCTGCTGAATCACCAGCAGCCATGTCTGGTCCTCCTTGGTCTTAGCTTGGATGGGGAGGGACTTGGGCGCTGATCATATCGATATATAGTCAGTCTCCAAGGCATTATCCTGTCTCTAGGGCATTGTCACTGTCCCTTGCCTCTGCCATATATGAGTGACCTTTACAATCTAAACCATTCGTCCATTTTACTGTCCACTTCCCTTTGAATTTAGTTGTGCGACTATGGAGGTTTTTGCCAGTACTGGGTCCTATGCCCCAAGTTCCATACATCCAGCCATCCCCGTAGGTGGTTAATAAATAAAGGTGCTAAATTTTCATGGAATCAATTTATTGATTTGACTGATAGTCTTTATTACAGATCTAAACTCCATTATTCAATAACCGGTTACAGTCAGAGGGAGGAAATAGATATATAAGTGAAACAAATTATAAATAAATAGTGATTGGAAAAATAAGTAATTGAATGTATAAAAGTGTTCGAATATTTTATTTCACTCGATTGGTCAGTCTCGGCAATGGCATTTTTCCCGGGTTTGCTCTCTTCGGAAAAAAAATGCAAAATACAGTTATTCAGTCTTGCTGAACTTTGCATCCTGTGATCCGGAAAACGTTTTCAATGAATCTTCCATTAAGCGAGAGGGAAGAGCTGTTAGTTTATCGGATTTCCCGGAGGGAAATAATCAAATCACTGGTCCATTCAATGTCAAAACAAACTGCATTGCCATCTGCCCTTGCCCCAAAATTGAAAGGTATATGCGAAGCAACATATTCGACAACGAAGGAAAACTTGTGCCTGTGATCAATGGAAGGTCAAACCTTTCCATTAAAAGTAGTTTATACCTATCGATATTATTTCATAAGAAATTAGTCTATAGAAGTTTTATAATGAAGAAATGGCATGATGGGATGGCCAGTGAAGGTCTAGAGAGAAAACAGTGGCAGGTGATCCCGAGTCGATGCGTCAGAGAAAACAGTCCATTGCCAACTCAATAAACTCGATGACAGGACAACTTCCAGCATGAATAGCTCTGTTAGCTTTAATTGATTGACTGATCCATGGATTGATGACGACACTGTCAACTCTAATGATACCAATTTATGTCAGGGACCCATCGACCAATGCCATCTGAAAGTGGCTGGTTGGGAGAGAGAAAGAGGTATTTATAAGCATTGGAATCAAGGACGTCATTAGTTCCGCTTTTTTTATCACTCCCCCTAACTCTTAAATTTGGTCTTGGGTCCTCTCGAGACGACTAGAGTCGTTAGGGGAATCTCTCCTTGGACATCAGAGACTATTCATTTGCATCAAAATAACGCTCGGAAATGATGATGGCTTGAGACAGTCTTGTGGTTTTACGACTTTGGTTGATGCAAATTTAATGCAAGAGCATATTTATTTCCTCTATCATTCTCCTCTTCGCAAATGACAAGACGCCAAGGTTTCCATCATTTCCATTCGCGTATTTGTGAGGTATTCTATAACGCTTTCTGTGACCGGTTTTTTTTTAATTTGTATTAGAAGAGTAACGAACTCTCTCTCTCTCTCTCTCTCTCTCTCTCTCTCTCTCTCTCTCTCTCTCTCTCTCTCTCTCTCTCTCTCTCTCTTTGGATGCTGTGGTATTTTTATCAGGGTTGATCTATATTTGGGGTTTGACGGTGGAATGTTATGTTTTTCGTATATGTACCCATATATGTATACATACTTGCACATACACACAATATATATATATATATATATATATATATATATATATATATATATATATATATATATATATATATATATATATATATATATATATCAGTGTGTGTGCAGTTTTTAAAGCCACACACACAGATATGTATATACATACATGTATATATATATATATATATATATATATATATATATATATATATATATATATATATATATATATATATAAATATAGCACTGTTTATGCAATTTTTAAAGCCTTTCATTTATCGCGTCACGAAATCATTCTTTCTCTCTCATAATTCTTCGAAATTATATGGATTAGTTCATTAGTTTCAAATGTTTAATTATTAAGACCTTCGTTCATGTCTTGATAATACATGGCCTATTTTAGACTGAGAACTCCGACTTTGCGAAATCGAATGTCTTTAAGCCGATCATTCACACTTGAAGAACTCTCTCTGTCATAGTATATGTTCATCAATTGCAGTAAATCAAGTAATCTCTCTCTCTCTCTCTCTCTCTCTCTCTCTCTCTCTCTCTCTCTCTCTCTCTCTCTCTCTCTCTCTCTCTCTCTCTCGGAGAATATATTTACCAATTGCTCGATCGAAATCACTCATCTCATGTTTTATGCATTTTATAACTTCTGAATAAGGACTGATTATGAATAATTATAATAACCAATTTTCATTGTCAATAGGTATTCCAGACTTAATGTTGTTGTCACTTCAACTATGAAAATGCAATAAAAATGTCCAAAGAAATAAATTTTGGACAATTTGAATTCATGTTAATGTTTCCAATTGTTAATACTGTAGAATTATCAGGAATTCGTAATCCACTGCTTTTGACGTATGATTCAAATTCTATTAAAAATAACAAGAGCTTTTTGCCAAAGACGTTGAGATCTTTTTGAAGGTCACCCATTCAGATAGTGACCAAACCCAGCATAACTAAATTTTCCTAATCGAGAAATTCCTGCCCATCCAAGTAAAGATCAAAATTATTAAACCTTGTTGTTATTTGGCATTTATTGATGGCTACCCAAGATGTAAACTATTCTCACTTCCCCTCTTTTTGTTATTATGTCATGTTGGATTTGTATGACAGTTAATGAGCAAATTACCTCTATCTTCGTAGTATATTTTTACGGCAGTGGGCTACTTCTTTCCTGTCTCCATATCTCAAAAGAGTAATAGTTTTTCCGTATTCTGCAGGATAGGGAAAAACAAGAAATTTATAACCTCCTTTAAATAACTTATTCTGTTTACTATTTTAGTCGTGTACGAAAAGATTTCAAATATATACATACATATATATATATATATATATATATATATATATATATATATATATATATATATATATATATATATATATATATATATATATGTGTGTGTGTGTGTGTGTATTCGTTAATTACATGGTTCAGTGACATTTCTGCCCTAGAATCTCTTGATTCCTATAACCATTCAAACGTAAGGAACAGGTCTACCCATCTTAGTATCCTTCGGGCATCAGGTAGTTAATGACGTTTGAAGCTATTTCTTAGGCCAAATGTATTTAGAAATAATGAATATACTTGGTTTCGCATATCTTTCAACACACATACAGTATATATATATATATATATATATATATATATATATATATATATATATATATATATATATATATATATATATGTATATATATGTGTGTGTGTGTAATCTACTTACTCCTTTCAACAATATTTTATATATATATACATATATATATATATATATATATATATATATATATATATATATATATATATATATATGTATATATATATATATATATATATATATATATATATATATATATATATATATATATATATATATATATATATATATATATATATTGTGTGTGTGTGTAATCTACTTACTCCTTTCACCAATATTATATATATATATATATATACATATATATATATATATATATATATATATATATATATATATATATATATATATATATATATATATATTGTGTTTGTGTGTGTTTTCCCATCCCATTTATTTATGATTTTTGAAATGACATAAAACCCGTAAATCCAACAAGTACGTCACTCATACACAAAGCAACAAAACAGTGAATTAAATCCAGAGATTAGATAACAACTGTATTTATCAAATAAAATTCACATAGTTAATTGCATTAATTTATTCGAGATATTATTGTATTTTAAGTATCATATCGTTGTTTTTATTGGATTCATTTTGTAAAATCTTTTTCCATCAGTAGGTCAAGATAGAAAACATTGGTAAAGGGGTTTTATCCCGTTCGATGTAAGCTGTTAAGGAAGTCTGGGGAACTTCGTGATCTTTTACGATACTTATCCCCGAGCCAGGAGACCTCAATAAGTATATACGATCAATACGCAAGTCTTTGAGAGGGCTGAAGCCTAAGCCTCAATGATGGTTATATTATACTCTTTCTCTCTCTCTCTCTCTCTCTCTCTCTCTCTCTCTCTCTCTCTCTCTCTCTCTCTCTCTCTCTCTCTCCGTTAGCTCTAAGAGGTCACATCAGGTATGGTTGATAATTTGGCATAGGGTTTTTACGATCGTATGCCCTTGCAGCCATCAACCACAGTTATTGGCAGTGGCCTTAACCTTTAACTTAATAGTCCAACTGCAAGGCACCAGTTTCCAGAGTTATTGGCAGTGGGCCTATGCTATTGCTTAAAATAAAAAGCAAGACTGCAAGGCAGTAGCTGTTCTTTTACTCTCTTTTCTACGACATGCATGACTTATGGTGGCAGCATTCCTACACTCTCTCCTTGACATTATCGCCTTTCCAATCTTTGTTTGGTTAGAAGCACAACATATTATTTTTCAAGTCTATATCCTATTAGGCCCCTAAAAGCACATGGCGTTGAGAGAGAGGAGAGAGAGAGAGAGGAGAGAGAGAGAGAGAGAGAGAGAGAGAGAGAGAGAGAGAGAGAGAGGAGAGAGAGAGAGAGAGAGAGTAGGTTAGAGAAATTAGAGGACATGCGTTTGATAAAAAAAAAATAGTTGAGAGAAGTCTTAGACAAACCAGAAAAACAGTGGGTGAAAAGAGTGATATATATATCTATGGTAAATAAGGTAAATTATAGTTTACCATTAAAAGTTCCATAATGTAAGCGTAGCGTGTGTTAGAATATAGCCTGTATACATGAGAGTGACTGATTTAATGAGGAAGTTGGAATAGGACAAAGATTTTTTATGTCTCCAAGATTAATCTATATCTTCTGGGACGAAACTATGTGAAAAGTCTGTAAAACAACATTCGCTATAAAGAAAGGTAGAATAAGAAAAAGTTTTTGTAAGAAAAGAAAGTCATGAGGAAATACGAAGAGTTTGGTCATGATAGTAAATTATAACACAAAAAAAGGAAAAATGAATGAACAAGTGGATGGTTGAAGAATGGAAGCAATTGTTGTTATACAAGGAAAGAGTTAACGAAAACCACTAGATTGCTGGATAGATGGAATAGAAGAAGAGGGATTTGAAAAGAAAGCTCTGCATTTGAATATATGCTTTTAAAAACTTAGCCAATTGTGAGTTAATAATACTACTGACACCTCCATGATTACTGTGGATTTAGCCTCCTAATACCGTTGTACTACTTCAGAAATGCATATTTTCCATCCTATCTACACACAGTAAGGGCAAAATATCTTATGTATAGTTAATAACAAAACAGCATATATACAAATGTCCATACATGCATGCACACACACGTACATACGGTCATTTCATCTTTATCTTAACGTTGTGGAAGGGTTTGTGTATCGCCATGACCAGCGAAGCTGTACTATAGTCAATTATTTTTAGTGAGGCAGATTTGCACCTACTCGCAGGGGTGCCCTTTTTGCTCGGAAAAGTTTCCTGGTCGCTGATTGGTTGGACAAGATAATTCTAACCAATCAGATAGCCGGAAACTTTTCCGAGCTAAAAGGGTACCGCTGCGAGTCAGTGCAAATGCACCTCAATAAAAAGAAACTGAGTGTAGTCAAGCTCACCCATGCTAGGTTAATTTGTTGTGAGCAACCAGACTAAATTTCTTCAACTATCAACAATAACATGCGAGGTGATGAAAACGGGCCAAACTCCAGAGATGCATAAGGACTTGTCTGGGGCCTTTGTCCTGCAGTGGACTAGAAACGACTGCATTTGTTGTTGATGTGTGTGTATATATATATATATATATATATATATATATATATATATATATATATATTACTCTCTCTCTCTCTCTCTCTCTCTCTCTCTCTCTCTCTCTCTCTCTCTCTCTCTCTCTCTCTCTCTATATATATATATATATATATATATATATATATATATATTATATATATATATATACATATATATATATATATATATATATATATATATTTATATATGTATGTATATAATGTATATATACTGTATATTTATATATATATTATATATATGTATATATATATATATATATATATATATATATATATATATATATATAGAGAGAGAGAGAGAGAGAGAGAGAGAGAGAGAGAGAGAGAGAGAGAGAGAGATATTAGATAATTTTTCATTGTAGGCTCTCAAGGGAGAAAGGTTCCGGTAAAATGAGGAAGAAGAGGAGGAAGAGAAGCCTTAAACCCCGGAGATAGCGCAAGGCCTAAAGGATTAAATTTGTGATATTGTGAGACCTTGGGAAAATGGGCGAGAGGGGAGATAAAAGAGGAGGAGAAGAAATAATATAGCGGATGCAATGCAGAGGAGGCAAAATAGATTAGGGGGAAAAAAAAAAGGTGAATGGGAGAAAAGATTCAGCTCTCGGATTCGGAATTTTAGTTCACGTAATTTTCGCGGAGGCACTTCGCGAAATGCTACAAACCAATTTTAGGGAACAGAAACATCTTAAAGTGTTCCCAGAAGGTATTTTGGTAACATTTTCCTTGTGTGTGTATATATATTTAATAAATAATTTATACAGATATAAAAATGCAAGAACAATTTTAAGGATAGAATAAAAGATAACCTGCCGTGAATTTTTTTAAAGTATCAGTCTTTTTTGTGCTGTCTTGGAACGCTCATGTCACTGGTATGTTAAGAGTTAGCTTTTTGGGAGAATTAGGCGATTTATCATTTTACTTTTTAAAGACTTTTTACGTCTACGCCTTCAAGTGAAACCGCACGGAAAAGATTTGGTGGCAGTTACCAAGTTCGGGTCTCCATTGTATCTATGCCGTGAAAATAAGGGATCATTGTTACGTTGTTCAATTTTTTCATGGTGAAAATGAAGGGTCATTATTATATTAATATATCTTTTTCATTGAAAATGAAGGGTTATCGTTACGTTAATTTATTATTAATGGAAATTTAGGGTCAGTGTTACCTTGGTATATATTTTTTCAGTGAAAATGAACTGCCATTATTACGTAAAGTTTTTAATATAAAATAAAGGGTAATTGTTTCGTTATTTTATAGGTGAAAATGAAATGTCGCTATGTTACATATTTTTTTTCGTGGTTAAAATTCAGATTACCATCGAGAAATAATTCCTTACTTTTCGTTGGTTTCTTCCTTACTCTTTCTTTTTAACGTCGCCAAGCCACTAGCCGAATCACCATCTTCACCATCTATCTCATTAAAACGACGCTAGTGTTCATTATCATAATTAAAAACACCAAAGAATAACATTAATAAGACATTCATGTAATGAAATTAAATAAATGTCTTATGTTTTTTCTTGACATTTGAAGATCTTAGATTCGGTTGAAAAAAATTGGTCTTAGTCACGTTTCTGGCATCAAGCCAGAGGAGACGACCGACTAAAGGAAGCGACTGTTTTTTTCGCTCTTTTCCTTTGGGCTGAAGGAAAATAGAAGGAAAAAAAAGAAAAATACAGGATGCAACGAAATATATTTCTTCGGTCGAGTTGTTCCGTCAGACAAGGGTTTCTAACTAAGCTTTAGCCGTTGGGCATGAGAAGTCAATTCCTACTGACATTCGCTAAGGGTTTTCATTCGCCTTTTCACTCTTTCTCTTGCTTCTCCGGAGAACCTTTAAAACAACCGAAATAATGTTCTCAACTCGTTTTGACGACGCAGCTTCTAGTTACCCTCTCGAGATAGAGCAAGAATGGCTTAGGAAGAAGAATTTATGATCGGTGCCTTTATGGGATCCATTTCAGGGGCGGGGGGTATGGGTGGAGGAGGGGAGGTTCGTGATATGGGCGGAGGGTGGCCTTCACTGACATAGATAAAGGAAAACTTCCCTCAGTTTAGGGGGAGTAGTGAATTTTCTCCCGAGTCTTCGGTAAGTAATAGACTTTCAGAGCCGGGGAAATGAGGAAACTCTTTAGGAGTCTAGCGTTTAGATTTAGGTACATATCTCCCCTTTTTTAACCATGGTGGTTGGAACATTTTATCTCCAGAATTTTTAGCATAGAAGGAAATCCAAGATAGGTTTCTAAGTCTTGGATTTAGGGAAACTGTTACGTGGGCCTGATGGCAGGGCTGTAAGATCGTTTATGGTGAGGGGAAATGGTTAGAGAGATGCTGGATATGGTATAGGAGACTGGTGTCCAATAATAACGACGAGAGAGATCTGGATTCGTCACACATGAAGGGAGAAGTATAAAGGCTGTCAAACGGTGGAGAAATGTCTGTGGAGAGGCATAAGAATGAGATTATCATGGATTCATTTTATGTATTTACTTCAACGTCCAGGCGGGAAAGAATTAAAATAACCATTTGTGATAATATAAATAATAGTAATAGAAATTGTCATTGTTATTATCGTTGTTGCTATTGTTGTTTAATTGAAAAATCGAGATGTCTCGGTGATAAATAACATTTTAAAGTAGGCCTTTTACAAAGGATATCATTACCTAAAATTATATTGTTATTATTATTATTATTATTATTATTATTATTATTATTATTATTATTATTATTATGTAATATTTTTGCATATATTATTATTACCATTAATAATAATGATATTGAAGATAACAATTGCCATTCAGCATTTGGACCTCTAATTACTAAACATTCAAAATTATGGAAATTGAACTCATTATGATATCCAAAACACACCAACAGGAATGATTTTCAGTCCTGAAATCTGAAAAACTCCAAAATGATTTATTTTTTGTATTAATACTCAAGACAATAATAAAATGAGTTGGAATTATTTCTCTATGTTGAACAATGAAAACTCAAAAGTACTAAAATAAGTAAAATTATTGAATTTATCATTAACATTATTAAAACATATTAATATTATAAGAATTATTATTTTTCAAAGGTTATTATTATAATGATGATGATGATTATTATTATTAATAGTAATATTAATGTTGTTATTATTATTGTTATCATTATTATTATTATCATCATCATTATTATTATTATCAAGAAACACAGACATAAAAGAAAGATCGTAAGTCGAGAATCAGACGCGATGACTCTTATTGAGAGAAACAGGCCTCGTAAAAGCGGCAAAATATGAACACATAAATACAATGCCAACAACTGAGGCAAGGAAAGCGGGGTAATAAGTGATATGAAAAGAGCAAGAGTGGGATGGATAAATTAGATAACCGTGAAAGGGAAGGAAATAAAACACGAATATACAAGGAAGTTTGCACCACATTACTGTGTCTGGCAAGAAACAAGGAAAATAAAGATAGGAAATGGAAGAGACGATAACAATAACAAGAGATGAAAATAGTCATGAAAAAATAATCGTAAGAAGTTTCATGTTTAATGTATGGATTTAGGGAACGCGAAAAAGAAAACATTTTGAGGGAAAATATATGTATATGAGCAGACACTGAAATACCAAGTCTGACTGACTGGCATACGTGTAGATCGATAAATTTAATCAACGTAAGATCATGGAGCCTACTTATGTTAAGAATGGACTTCAGAATAAACATAAACACACACACACACACACACACACACACACATATATATATATATATATATATATATATATATATATATATATATATATATATATATATATATATATATATATACACCTAAATATATGTAAGCATTTATAGATGAATAAACATTATATACGTGCATATGCATTGAATATACTGTTTTATATATATATATATATATATATATATATATATATATATATATATATATATATATACAGTATATATATATAAACACAAACGCAGCCGTTTTAGTCCACTGCAGGAAAAAGGCCCCAGCCATGTCCTTATTCTTGTCTGGGATTTAGCTTTTCATCATCTCGCTAGCCATTGTGGGTTGAGGATGGTGGGAGACTAGTCTGATCGCTCACAGCAAACCTAGTGTAGGGTGGCAGTGACTAGTACAGCTATGCTGATCATGGCGATACACAGACCCTTTCACCATATTAAGGTATTCCCACTCAGAAATATATATATATATATATATATATATATATATATATATATATATATATATACATATATATATACATATATATATATATATATATATATATATATATGTACATATATATATATATATATATATATATATATATATATATATATATATATATATATACATATATATATATATATATATATATATATATATATATACATATATATATATATATATATATATATATATATATATATATATATATTGTGTGTGTGTGTGTGTGTGTGTACTGTATATATGCGTGTGTGTATATGTATATAGATATACATGAATTATAACTTAATACCTTTAGTACTTTATAGTGCTATTACAAGAATTTTTAAGCAATACATAAAAATGAACGTTTCTATAAATGTTTAATGAATGATTCTAAATAGTAGAAATAAATTATTTATATTACGAATATTTTAATCATACACAAAGCTCTGTATTATGGCGAAACGAGGGAGATAGAAAACCATCATTATAATTACGAGTATCGAATATAAATTTTTATGAAAGGATAAAAGAAATAAAAACTGCACTTGATAAATTTTCAGTGATAAAAGAATCTCCAGACAAATCTAGCACGGTTTTGATGAACGAGGGGAGGAAATTATAATGAGGTTGTAGATGTGTGTTTCACGCGTATACACATACACACACACATATATATATATATACATACATACATACATACATACATTATATATTTGTGTATATATACACTATCATGTACGTAGCGGGTGGGTAAGTATATGTAAAGAACATTATGATAACAAGAGTTAGCTAGATTATGTATTTATAAAGATTAGATAAGAAAGTAGTTAGATAGCTTTGGTGGTGCGAAGGGTCAGGGGCTGGAGAGGTAAATGATTATTATTCAATAAATGAGAAGTTAAAATAGTTTTAGATTCAAGTAAGATTGGAGGCTTAATTAAAAGGTTAGTAAATTTGAATGAAACTAATGAGTTAGATAGGAAGGAAGTGAGAGAAACGTTATAGGTAGAAGGGTGTGAAAAGAAGCGTGCAGAGGCGTCAGTTAGGTGATAAGTGATAGGCGAGGTGAATGCAACTAAACGTTATTAAACAATCATCGAGTTTGTATACAGTGATGTGCGAACAAGAACGTCACAAATTCAAACACGATAAAGCAAGTTGGTCTTTGATACTGCAGGGAAGAGCGAGTGATAAGATAAAGAATGAAAACCGTTACAGTATACGAGCGTGTTTAAAACACGTATGGTACAGAAGGCTAGGGAGATGCTGGAAATGTATAGAGATTTTGAATGTGGAGAAAGAGGACTCAAAATTATGAGAAATATTGCGTAGAAAGATATGTGTATGAAAGGATGTTTCATTTATTTTTGTAGGGAAGGGGGGAGATTGATTGATTGATCATATAAAGGATATGTTGGGTAAAAGTGCATGTAATGGGTTGAAAATGGGCTCCTTAATATCCAGTAAAAATTACATGGAGGTGATTTGGGTTTTATATGTAAGGGTGCAATTTTCTGCTGAGATGCCTCTGCTTTTGTGCAATGAAGGAGTTAAAGTTTTGGGAAATTTTTGCACACTGGGTTCATCCATGATTCAGAAGTGAAGGTGTCAGTTGTGTAACGACATTCGCATTTTTCTTTCTAGATCAACCCTTGCATTAGGAAACAGCTTGAATGTTTAAAAGAATATATACTATATTACTCCTCTATCAACTTTTAGGTCTCTTTACTTCATATTTTGAATAATTTTGCATTTTAAAGGTACGAATGATCAGAAAATTCAATCATCGAATTTTAACAAAGTATTCAATGATGAATGAGAAATATCAGCAAAAAGGGAAAGTGTAGGTAAGAAACTTGGTGAGTTTTTAGTGTCGCATTGTAATTATATTTGTTTTACCAAGTAACAACTTTATATGAAATTGCGATCTCCATAAAAAAAATATAACTAAACGCTAAGAAAAAAAAAGGTGCGATATCAAGAAAACGACCAAAAGAAAATAACTTTTTTATTTTGAATTTGCATTCTGACAATGCACACAAAACAAAATTTCCTGCCACTTTGGAATAGTCATACAGCACTAGGCTTGTTGGAGCAGGTGCGAAGTGACTCAAAAAATACGAAAATGACATTTGGACAAGATTTTTCTTTAGAGATAAAGGAGCTACAGACACCTGGTGTTCAGGCTGAAGGTCATTCGAGAAGCGATTGCTGTGATGGTGGTGCAATGCAGGGAGGGAATTGGTCTTTTATTTCGGAACAGAGAGACCTATGCGGGAGCAGAAGAAAATAGATGGAATTGATGTACGTTGCCATGTTTACTGTTTTAGATGATGACATACGCGTATAGAGGAATTGAAGATTTCTCATCAGCTCACTCATTTCCATTTGTCCTGAGGCTTTCAACAATACTCATTTTTTTCCTGAATAAACGAGGTAATAAACATCGTGTATAGTAATATTTTTGTGCCATTGATTTGATTATTTTCTTTGAATAATTGTCATCCAAACTTTATTGATTAGTTCACCAAACGTTCGGATGGGCTCCACAAGGAACTAGAAAAGTTGGAGGACCCAGACCTACATGGCTAAGGGCTATGAAACGTTAAATAGAAGATTATGAATGGAGAAGTAATGAATTAAAAGCTCAAGATAGAGACAACTAGCGAAATCTAATCAAGTCCCTTTCCATCAATAGGCGTAGGAGGAGATGATGATGATGATGATGATGATGATGATAGGCCTTTACTGACATCTGTACATACACTTCTCCACTTTTCGTTTAATCCATTCATCTTCAATAGTACTTAAAGCTGAAAATTCATAACACTCTAAAGTAAGGCGTGTAGACCTTTCAATGGTCACAGGAACTTTATCCATCCATCTTTTTCAATATCACTTAAAGCTGACAATTCATGAAATTTTGAAGCCTGGTGTATAGGCATAAGCTACTGGAGTTTCAATGGGCACAGTAAAGTTTATAGTTCATAGAATGTTGCCTGGCGGACTGTTTTGTTATTGACCAATTTAGTAACGTTTGGAAGAGTTTATGTTTCTTGTAGCCTCGGCGTATTTGCGTTTCTAGTAGCCTCGGCGTATTCGCGATTCTGGTAGCCTCGGCGTATTTGCGATTCTAGTAGCCTCGGCGTATTCGCGATTCTGGTAGCCTCGGCGTATTTGTGTTTCTAGTAGCCTCGGCGTATTTGCGTTTCTAGTAGCCATGGCGTATTTGCGAGTCTAGTAGCCTCGGCATATTTGCGATTCTAGTAGCCTCGGCGTATTTGCGATTCTAGTAGCCCTGGCGTATTTGCGATTCTAGTAGCCTCGGCGTATTTGCGATTCTAGTAGCCTCTGCGTATTTGCGTTTCTAGTAGCCCTGGCGTATTTGCGATTTTAGTAGCCTCGGCGTATTTGCGTTTCTAGTAGCTACGGCGTATTTACGATTCTGGTAGCCACGGCGTATTCGAGATTCTGATAGTCTCGGCGTATTCGCGTGTAATAGCAGGATATATCAATGGTGGATGAATGAATTGTTATGAACGTGGGTGAAAGACTTCATTGGATGAATCCTCCATCTAACTCATGGTTGCCGATTCGATTAGATGAAGTTGGTTTTATGCCGATGCCATTCCTTGCCTAAAGGGATAAGAGGAATAAAAAATCGTGATTGGTGGACTTAATCCCATAGCTGAATCGATTTGTTACAGGCTTTCTAATATATGGAATCCGTAGATTCCGTAACTACCTCATGGTTGTTCATTGGCTTCTCCAAAATCTTCAGATTTGGAAATAACTTGATACTTTTGTTGGTATTACTCCAGGATGAATCTTCAACATTTTGATGAAGTGCATCAAAGTAAAAGTACGCAGCAGTACTTTCAAAATAATGGCAATGTTAATGAAATGGCAAATATTTTGTTAGTTTATTTTTTTGTATGTGAAAAACATTACGAAAAACTACTCAACCAATTTCAAGGAAACTTGGTTGACATGTGGGGTATGACCCTAGATCAAATACATTAAATTTTGAAGGAGATACTTAAAAGTACAAATACCAAGTGGAGTTAAAGAGGAAAATAATACTGCTTGTCATGGCAAAGGCAGTCTCTATAAGTGCCCCTCTAGTTTATTCAGTGTTTATTTGCATTGTTTATGCTTTCTACTGAGCGTTCAAATTTTATTTTCTTTCGTCGCTCAGGAACTGGCAAGTGTCTCTCTCTGTCCCTTTGGTCTTTTTATGTCGTAATACTTCCCTTCCATCCATTACGCCGAAAGGTCAGGCCACAACAAACTTTATTTCTCCCGAGGAAGTTTTCACCAAGTTTGATGGGACTTGAGAAATCCGGTGGAATTTAAGTCTGCATTTGTTCAGGTCACTAAGGGAGTAGTTTAGTTTAATCTTTTATCACCGTTGTTTTACTTTACTTTCCGTTATTTTTTATATGTATTAATTTTTTTTTTATCTTCGTTCTTGTTTACGTACACTTCGCTCACATTAATGATCATTTTACACTTGTGTATTTGGTTCTCGATCCTACTGGGTGTATCATGGACATAAGTTTGTAGTGTATAATATACTTTTACTTTTTATAGTTGAGTGAATTCGACTCGGAATCGATGGACACTTCCATTGCTTAATTGCAACATTCGAAACAATGGTTAGTTTTAACCGAATTAATCTGATGGTCTTTAGTTAAAGACAAATAACAGATGAACTATAAAACAGAGCTCTCGTACAAGAACCATTACTGAAATTGATAGCCAAGAAAAGGGAGGAGCTACTAAACATAGAGCTTTCGTACAAGAACCATTACTTAAATCTAGAGACAAAAAAGGAGGAGCTACTAAACATAGAGCTTTTGTAAAAGAACCATTACAAAAATCTAGAGACAAAAAAGGAGCTACTAAACATAGATCTTTCGTATAAGAACCATTACTAAAATCTAGAGACAAAAAAGGAGGACTTACTAAACATAGAGCTTTTGTATAAGAACCATTACTAAAATCTAGAGACAAAAAAGGAGGACTTACTAAACATAGAGCTTTCGTATGAGAACCATTACTAAAATCTAGAGACAAAAAAGGAGGACTTACTAAACATAGAGCTTTTGTATAAGAACCATTACTAAAATCTAGAGACAAAAAAGGAGGACTTACTAAACATAGAGCTTTCGTATAAGAACCATTACTAAAATCTAGAGACAAAAAAGGAGGAGCTACTAAACATAGAGCTCTCGTATAAGAACCAATACTAAAATCTAGAGACAAAAAAGGAGGAGCTACTAAACATGGAGCTTTTGTATAAGAACCGTTACTAAAATCTAAAGACAAAAAAGGTGCTACTAAACATAGAGCTTTTGTATAAGAACCTTTACTGGAAAAAAAGAAAAAAAAAGGAGCTACTAAACATAGAGCTTTTGTATAAGAATCATTACTAAATGGTTCCGTAAGCGATCATCAGTTATGACCCTAGTACTGTAGCACTCTCGGTTCGAAGTTTCTTTGCCAGACCTTTCGACAAACGAATGGAGGAAATTTCTACGGTAGCTTTCCTGCCGAAGATTAAGAGCACCCAAATGCCTCATTTAAAAAGGAATGGGTTTGCTTTCTTTAACCATGGCGTGCGTAGCAAGGGAAAAAGAAGTAGACATCTCAACGACTTGAGAGAGAGAGAGAGAGAGAGAGAGAGAGAGAGAGAGAGAGAGAGAGAGAGAGATTATCACATATGACTATACGATATGACGTAAAACTTATACTTTTACGAAATTTCATGAAGCGCAATTATAACTGCTTATTAAAACTGCTACGCAACTATGATAGCCTTAAATTGAATATATCAAAGGATGATTCTGCACGAGCTAGTAGGTTTTTTTTTTTTTTTTTTTTTTTTTTTTGGTTTTTTTTCAATTGTTAAAAATGCCATGGAGTATTTTAGTTAAAGCAAAAAATATTTTTTATCTTTTTTAATAATGATATTTTTAATATTTTTTTAGCTTTTTTAATAATGATATTTTTATGACGTGTAATTTGTAGGGATCACATGCCAATATCTTAGGCATTGTTTGAACGCTAGATAAATTACTTTAGAGAAAACTACATACACATTTGGAATGGAGTATATGGGAACACTTACTGAAAATTAAATATTAGGTCAAGAAAATGTCACATAGGAGTAAACGAATATTACACTGCAGAATTAGAATAGAGTTTAAAACGAAGAAAGATTTAGAGGAGACAGTTTATTATATAGAATATTTAGAGTATTAGGAAGAATATTTGTGTGGTAAGAATAATGAGCTTCCCGGCCGGATATTTTACATTGGATTAAAGTAATAGGAGACTCCCGAAAACCCTCGGTTTTGTACATTGCAGACAGTCATTTCACAAGAAAAAGAATTTTCCATCTTTTTATATGTCATATTTCATAATTATGTATTTGTGTTTATCCATTTCCTTTATATCATTAAAAAAAATCACTGTTTCTCTATTAGATCCAAAAGTTTTTCTCTTGTATATTTGTTTTTATCGATTTTCTTTTAGTTAAACATGAAACATAATTTCCATCTTTTATGAGATACGGCAGTTTATTGCATGATTGTATATTTGTAGTTATCATATTCCTTTAAATCAGTAAACAAAAGAAAATTAATTTCCCTCTTTTTTTTATTTGGCATTTAAATGCATATTTTTTATATAATTTGTATTTGTATTTATTATTTGCCCTCTCATTACTGTATTAATTATAGTATTGTAGGCGTTGCTGTTGTCTTGTCAATTTCCGGTTAATCAGAAAACATAAATAAATGAAATTTTTATCTTTTTTTCTTGTCAAATGCAGATCTTCTGGCATAATTATATATTTGTATTTATGAATTTCCCTTATCATTACTATATTTAATTATAATATCGTTGGTGTTGTTGTTATATGATCTCACAACCATTTTCCTTCGCCCTTTCATTTTTATCCTCGTGAAGCAAGCAAAGGCATCGAATAGCCCGTCTCGTCACCTTCAGGATTAAAATAAACCTTTCATTAAGGCTCCCACTTCAGCCATGGGAATGTAGTCGATGCCAAAGAGCGTAATTAAGCTCATGTGCCATGACCTTTAATGAACATGTCCGGGCGTCAATTTACCTTTCGACTATGTCGAGTTGACTGACATGATTACGAGCGACTATTGAATTTCGCGAATTTTTTCCCTGTGTCATCTGCTCCGTTGGTATTAAACGTAAAGTCGTAGTTGTAGTGGAATATGTGCATGTGTGTGTATATATATATATATATATATATATATGCACATACATATATATAAATATATATACACATATATGTATATGCACATACATATATATAAATATATATACACATATATGTATATGCATATGTATATATGTGTGTATATATATGTATATTTATATATATATGTATATATTTGTATATATATATATATATATATATATATATATATATATATATGTATATATACATACATATACAATTATATATATATATATAAAATTGTATATGTATGTATATATACATACATAGATATATATATATGTATATATATATGTATATATATATGTGTATATATATATAGAGATATATATATATAGATAGATAGATAGATAGATATATAGATATCTATGCTTGTGATTTCAAAATTATAGGTAAGAACTTAGTTCCAAAAATAGGTGGAGAGTTACAGCTAAATCCATCGAACTGATTGTAGCCATTTGTCTGTTTGTGTGCGATAGTGTGTAGCAAGGACATAATAGGTGGTGGGGATAGTTATTTCAATTCAGAATAATCATTCATGAAAATATATAGATATGTATGGTTACTCACCCTCCCTCACCCGAGGGGCGGGAGAGACGGAGTAGTTATATGTCTGGCAATGCCGCTGAACGTGACAGGAAAGAGATACGAGATATACTGTATAAGTATGTATAGACAATATATATATAGCCAGACACTTGCTCTTCAAAATATATTACTATTTTTTACTATTATTACTTGCTAAGCTAAACCCCTAGTTGGAAAAGCAGGATGCTAAAAGCCCAAGGGAAAATAGCCCAATGAGGAAAGGAAATAAGAAAAAACTACAAGAAGTTTAAGAACAATAACATTAAAATAAATATAAGGGAGTTTTATTTATTTGAGATAACCCTGTATAGCGAAAAGCACGAAAAACAAATTTTGAAGAATTTACGAAAGGGGAGGGTTCAAAATTTTTTACGAAATATTTTGCACCGTGAGTAAATTGTGAGGCACAGAACAAATATCGTCCCTCCCCCCGTGAGTCATGTTCCTTGCTTCTCAAAACTCGAGAGTTGGGGGACCTCTTAAGCCTTTAAAACTTGGCGTGGGAGTTGTAGAACTTGAAATATTTGACAATAGAAAGCAGAAATATGACCGATTTTGAGTTCTTTATTTTTATTTTATTTTTCCTTAGAATCGAATTTGTTCTCTCGTTCTCTCTCTCTCTACAATAGAACGCAAAACTAGAAAGAATTTGAGTCTTATCTTTATTTACTTTGCAAATTCAAATTGTCTCTCTCTCTCTCTCTCTCTCTCTCTCTCTCTCTCTCTCTCTCTCTCTCTCTCTCCCCCCCCAATAGAAAGCAAAAACTAGACAGAATTTGTCTTAATTTTATTTATTATTTTCCATAATCAAATTCTCTCTCTCTCTCTCTCTCTCTCTCTCTCTCTCTCTCTCTCTCTCTCTCTCTCTCTCTCTCTCTCTCTCTCTCTCCAATAGAAAGCAAAACTAGACAGAATTTGAGTCTTATTGTTATTTATTATTTTCCATAATCAAATTCTCTCTCTCTCTCTCTCTCTCTCTCTCTCTCTCTCTCTCTCTCTCTCTCTCTCTCTCTCTCCAGTAGAAAGCGAAAACTAGACAGAAGTTGAGTCCTTTATTTTTTTTATTTTCCTGAATCAAATTGGTTGTCTCTCTCTCTCTCTCTCTCTCTCTCTCTCTCTCTCTCTCTCTCTCTCTCTCTCTCTCTCTCCAATAAAAAGCAAAAACTAGACAGAATTTGAGTCCCTTATTTTTTTATTTTCCAAAATCAAATTGCTTCTCTCTCTCTCTCTCTCTCTCTCTCTCTCTCTCTCTCTCTCTCTCTCTCTCTCTCTCTCAATCGACTTTCCCCTCCCCCCAATCGCAGAAAATCACTCCCGAGTTCCCCAAGAATCAAGACTTAGCCATTAACATCTTCATGGCTGCACCAGAGCACTAAGGTGTTTATGCTGACTGCGCTCTTGCCTCCTTTTATATGGTCGTAAGATTCCCTTAACGAGCCATTCGACAACGTGTACAGGCTCGTTACTTCGCGTGTAATGTCTTTTAATGGGGCATAATAGGTTTGCGTGATGATAATATTAAGAAAGTTATAAGACTTGAACGGCACTGATGAGAATTCATATGCTAATATTTCTTTACTTGTTCTTGTGCTGATATATGGCGAATTAAGTAACAATTTTTCTTTATTAAAATTCTAGATTTGTATTGTACGGAATTTTAATGTTTTTTTTTGGGGGGGGGTGGGGTGGGGGGGGGGGACATATTAATTTGTTCTATTTCAGTAACCCTTATCAATAAAGCTTATTTTTGTTCAATCTAATATTTTCTTCATGTCCTGATATCCATCTTCCTATCCAACATGTTTTAACTTATTTTTCATAATTTAACTAGGGGGATTTCCCTTCATCGGTGGGCCTGACTCAGTGCTGAACGGTCTACCAGGCCCCAGGTCAAGTTGACATGACCGAATTTGTATAAATCAAATCTCTAAATCTAAATCTCTGTCCCCCTTTATGTAGTTGTTTATATCTCATAAGTGCGTGTCTTCTGATGTATATTGTTACAATTTAGTTGGAGTATTTGAGAGAGAGAGAGAGAGAGAGAGAGAGAGAGAGAGAGAGAGAGAGAGAGAGTGTGGGTTGGCAGTTCGCATAAGATTTATAAATTCCTTTTCCGTCCGGTGCAATTCCGGAATTCTATGGTCTACCTTAACTTTATTGGGAAGTTAAAAAAAAAGTTTCCCAAGTGTTGGTTTTTATTTCTCCTTCCTAACATGTAGACTATTAACTGGGCGCAGTTTAGACGTGTGTAGACTAAAAACATGGATTTTCAATATAATTTTTACCTATATTTTTAACATTTTTCTAACTTAGGATTGTACTTGGCACAGTTCTCTGCCCTTCTGATTTGTATTTCTAACAGAAATACTTTGAATTCGTGATCTCATTTACACTGTTGAAAATTTGCCGTAAAAAACGATAAAAATCCTGTAATAAATATTTGCCAGACATTTAACGTTTTAAAAACAGACATGTTGACGTTAAGGAGTGATATTACGGTCACCAACCCGTAAAAGATAATAACAAGTAAGGTAAAAGATGCGGTCCCTGCATTTTACTGAAATACGGCTGAGAACAGTATATTTTTACGGAGAACTTCTGATTAAAATTACGGTATTTTTTAACAGTGTGGTATTTCCCTGACTTTGTACCCTAGGCGTGAAAGTGAAGGCTTCATTACCTAAGCAAATATTAAATCCATATTCAAAATATCCCTTTAACTTCGTTAATGAACTTTGCATTAGAATTCTTATCATAATTAAGAGTGTTTGAAAGCTGAGGAAGATTGGCTTCTCTGGTAATTAAGAGCGTCATTGAATAATGGATCCTGAAAAAATATGAGTTAATTAAAAAATAAAAAATAAAATAGTATCACATAAAACCTTTGGTTCATGTCTTTGGTGCATTAACCAAATACATAAATTTGATATGGTTAATAGTTAATTAAATGTTTTTTTAAATAGCTGTAATATGTATACCTGAATAGACACAAGGAAAGATAGCAGTAATAGGTATACCTAAAATGCCACAAGGAAAGGAATGCAATCCTGGTTTGACAGTAATGGTCCAATATACATTCAAAGAGAAGTATCGAGTTTGGTTTGAGAAGATTTCAAAGACTTGTGGCTGGATGTAAAATATTAAAGTAAAAAATATGAAAATAGTTTAAGTAAATCTTACACGAGCATTAGATGTTTTAATGAGGAAACCCTTTAAAGCCCTCTTACAAGAATACTGACAAATTGATACATTGGAGTGTCAAGAAAAATTAATATGATTAAAAGTTTCATTTTTATATTAAAGTTTATCATTTTCAATAGTAGGATATTATAACGTACATAACCTTTTATGATAGATGCCACAGGCTGAGGGTATGATTGAAAAATTATAAGCCTGGTGCAGAAAATAATAGATGATCAATTTTGTCTACCACAAAGATTTTTACTTTTCTGTTATTTCTATTTTCAGAAATCACAGTAGAAATCCATTTGCATTGTAAGGTAAAGGATGAAATAATTCATTGCACTGGAGTGATGAAAATATTCAACCAATAGCTGCTGTCTACAAAGAATTATAGATAAAAGGTGATGAATAATTCGTGAAACATAGATAGGTAGATAAATAGAAAGATAGAGATAGGACAC
>NC_090748.1:85086347-85093847 GCF_036898095.1 Palaemon carinicauda | reverse complement strand
TGATAGTATGATGAATATAGTTAAAGACGTCGAGATAAGGTGAAGGAAGGAATGATGATATGGAGAGGAGAGGTTTGGTGAAAGAGTATGCCTTTGATTGAAGGCATTGGAGAGGTCACTTATGGCAACCGACCCCTTAATGGTGGGAAAGAACCTCTCTTTGAATACAAATTATTCCACGCAGAATAATGAAAATGTCTACACGATTACATACTCACTTAATGAATTTATTTTTGTCGCATTTTCTACAAGATAGAATTACATCACGTGAGTAATGATAATTGCTCTTGAGTATTAAGTTGTCTTGGGGATTTATGCCTTTTTTTGTAGATTTTTTTTCAGTTATATCCTCGAATAATAACTGTTGTGGTTTAAGGAAATTAGTGGGTATACTTCAGTTATTGTTCAGAATCGCTCATGTGGTTTGGGGAAATTAGTAAGTATACAACATTCAACAACGGTTGTATTATATGTATTCTGGTGGAATGTGTCTAGATATCTATTGACAAAAAAAGAAAAAAAATATAATTTAAACAAGTATTAAGACATGAGCTTTCATAGCATGTTGTCCTTGATCCCTTATTTAAGCAAAGTAGAATTTGAATAAATGATGAAAAGAGGAAAATAGCAACCGACTACATTCTACATATGTATGGTATTAAAACACGTCCCTCCTTATGACTGGAATATGCTATACTATAAAAATACTGTAATTATTATCCCAATAGAATGTGTGAATACAAGTCACCAAATTATATATTTGATACAACGGGTTTATATATGAAGCGTATACTGTATGGTATTATGTATTTACTGCTGTTTGCAATAATTACTTGGAGCTTTTTGAGCATTATCAAGTAACTTTTTTCTCAATAAAGTTAGCAGGCTCTCAATCATTAACCTTGCTGTCTTTTTTTTTTTTTTCTCTCTCTGTTGTCACTTGGCTCTTATTCTGACCACTTCTGATCAGCCACATGAATCAATATTTTCCAATGTTTAGATAAGATTTAAGGACATTCATTTGTGGTAATTATTTACTAACAGTTATTAACTTTCAGGTGAAGTCAACTTTACACTATTTTGAGAGAAGGCTTTATAAAGAAATGTTAACGCGAATCACTAACAATCCCTAATATTTTCTAACCTTAAATGAAAATTATTATGAATAAAGTTACCGTTGCACGCGTAGGGTTAGTTTACAGGATAATCTTAGTATCCGTTATCAAGATTCGCATGAAAAGTATATTGCTATAATCATCTCAAGCACTTATTTAGAAGATTCATCTATTTCCTCTATGAACTGATCACAAGGTCCATCCGTAATTTGTTTCCAAATTCACGCGTTGAAGGAATAATTTTCATAGTTCATCAAAAGGCCCACATTTTCACTCGTTTTGAAGGATTACGTGACATGTTTGTATGAACTACGCACTGAGTTTTGAAGGATTATGTGACATGTATGTATGAACTACGCACTGAGTTTTGAAGGATTACGTGACATGTATGTATGAACTACGCACCGAGTTTTGAAGGATTATGTGACATGTATGTATGAACTACGCACTGAGTTTTGAAGGATTATGTGACATGTATGTATGAACTATGCACCGAGTTTTGAAGGATTATGTGACATGTATGTATGAACTACGCACTGAGTTTTGAAGGATTACGTGACATGTATGTATGAACTATGCACCGAGTTTTGAAGGATTACGTGACATGTATGTATGAACTACGCACTGAGTTTTGAAGGATTACGTGACATGTATGTATGAACTACGCACCGAGTTTTGAAGGATTACGTGACATGTATGTATGAACTACGCATTGAGTTTTGAAGGATTACGTGACATGTATGTATGAACTATGCACCGAGTTTTGAAGGATTACGTGACATGTTTGTATGAACTACGCACTGAGTTTTGAAGGATTACGTGACATGTATGTATGAACTATGCACCGAGTTTTGAAGGATTACGTGACATGTATGTATGAACTACGCACCGAGTTTTGAAGGATTACGTGACATGTATGTATGAACTACGCACTGAGTTTTGAAGGATTACGTGACATGTATGTATGAACTATGCACCGAGTTTTGAAGGATTACGTGACATGTATGTATGAACTATGCACCGAGTTTTGAAGGATTACGTGACATGTATGTATGAACTACGCACCGAGTTTTGAAGGATTACGTGACATGTATGTATGAACTACGCACTGAGTTTTGAAGGATTACGTGACATGTATGTATGAACTACGCATTGAGTTTTGAAGGATTACGTGACATGTTTGTATGAACTACGCACCGAGTTTTGAAGGATTACGTGACATGTATGTATGAACTACGCACCGAGTTTTGAAGGATTACGTGACATGTTTGTATGAACTACGCACCGAGTTTTGAAGGATTACGTGACATGTATGTATGAACTACGCACCGAGTTTTGAAGGATTACGTGACATGTATGTATGAACTACGCACTGAGTTTTGAAGCATTACGTGACATGTATGTATGAACTACGCATTGAGTTTTGAAGGATTACGTGACATGTTTGTATGAACTACGCACCGAGTTTTGAAGGATTACGTGACATGTTTGTATGAACTACGCACCGAGTTTTGAAGGATTACTTGACATGTATGTATGAACTATGCACTGAGTTTTGAAGGATTACGTGACATGTATGTATGAACTACGCACTGAGTTTTGAAGGATTACGTGACATGTATGTATGAACTACGCACTGAGTTTTGAAGGATTACGTGACATGTTTGTATGAACTACGCACCGAGTTTTGAAGGATTACGTGACATGTTTGTATGAACTACGCACCGAGTTTTGAAGGATTACGTGACATGTATGTATGAACTACGCACTGAGTTTTGAAGGATTACGTGACATGTTTGTATGAACTACGCACCGAGTTTTGAAGGATTACGTGACATGTATGTATGAACTACGCACTGAGTTTTGAAGGATTACGTGACATGTATGTATGAACTACGCATTGAGTTAAAGTTTAGTGTTAATAAGTCACTTAAAGGCTTCAGGGTCCAATTGTAGGATTTCCTCACAAAATTGGGCTACAATAGAGAACCAAACACCTCGTTTTTTATGCCTAATTCTTTTTTGCAGGATTATTTTGCAGACTCTTGCACTGGTCATCTTGCGTCATTTATTGCACCGTTTACCTCCAGGATTCCCATGGAAGATTCATCTATAAATTTGCACTCGCCATATCTCCTAGATTCATCTTCACTGATAATTTGCAAGATTCACCTTCAAGACTCTCACAGATTTCATCTAAGAATCACAATTCAAGGCTTACAAATTTCATCAAGATTCAGAAGCACTGTCTTCTTCAAAATTACTTATTTGCTAGATTCATCCATCTGAATCATCAAAGTCCACCTTCATGAATCACCAAGTCGATTCGATGTTATGAAACAGCTCTTAATACTTCCCTGTCAAACTGATTATTCAAAGACCATTCTTCATGACTCATTTGAAAGTATCCTCGATTCGAGAGGAATCTTTCGAGAGATTCATTGATCAAAGTCTTTGGGAATGCACCTGAATGATAGCCACGTGCATGACTCATCTATAACACTCACTCTTCCAAGCTTCGTCTGCAACATCAGCTTAGCCTCACCATCAATGCTGTTGTCAATAATGACAGTGAATAAGAAAATGCAAAGTTCTGGGACTTGCATTCATATTCGTATCACCATTCTTTTGTCATTTATGTTTGACTATGTAAGAATACTGTATTGTTTAAATATCATTACTACGCCAGAATCAATACATGTTACTGATACTTTAAACATGTACAATTAATGTTTCTGTAACGATCTCATCAGTGTATTGTTATGATATAAATCTTAGTTTAATTACAATGTTAGCTTAATATAAAATTTGTATGCTATAAATTTTAAGCAAACAAAATCTATTGTAAATATCCCTCACAAAGCCTTTTTATACAATTTGGCCAAATCCGAGAAGAGAAAGGAGCCTCGCCCCTTTCCAAAACAGAGAGAGAGAAATGGTTTGCTATAAGTAGGATACTTGAAGGATGTCAGAGGATCATTCTTGGATAAAATTTTGTATCTCTTTCAACAGTTTATGGCTACGGATACCGACAACCCGACTACAGAGCCAACCCCAGAGGTAATGTGTTCCCTTGACTGCATGTGCGCCATAAGGGTCTCGCTCTCACTCTCCCTCTCTCTCGCGCTCTTCCTCTCTCTTAACTCTCCCTCACCTCCCTGAAGCCTGTCCAGTTCCTTTCACGGGGCCGTATATCTGTTGCCTTTCATTTCACCAAGTGTCACTTGATGTAACCTGACGTACACGAAACACATGGGAGACCAGAAGCATCGGGAGGGACAGACACGCAGGTATGAGGTTGTAACTATAGTTCTCTTTCCTGGAAAGCTAAACTTTGGCAGACGTTGTTTCTACCTTTATTTATCATCTGATATTTTTACAGCTGTGCATAGCCTTAAATCTAATGATGCGAATACACAATTTATTGCTGCTTAGCATGTATTTAGCCATTAAGCAAAACGTAGCCGGGCGCTTCTTGCAGTGTTATGTATGGTGTATGTTAAACTAAGATGTGAACCATACTCCTGGCCAGTGGTATGGTTGCCCTTTGTCAATTTTTTTGTTAGCATGGATGGTGATTGTATGTGGAGAAACAAGTGGTAGGTATGTCTATTGTTCAAAACAAAAACGATATACTTTTTTATAGAAATAACAAACTGCCTCAACTGGTATGTTTGTATGTATATATGTGTTTGGTACGTATGTATAAAAACTTAGCATGGCAATTGTTCCATACTGTTTTGAAAACTACATCTAATTGTATAAAAGTAAGAAATCTGAAATCAAATGGCAGTAAATATGTGCATTCAGGTCTTACCTATATTTTTTCTCAATATTCATGTGTTTTCTTGGTATCTCGTTTACAGACTGTTATTTTCTTGATCTGGATGTCTATCTATATGTTTTATGTGTGCATGTGTGTATAGGTAAATGTTAATTACATATTCAGTCACAAATCTATCAGCGTGGATTGGTTTGTGTCTCTCTGTCTAAATGGGTTTAATGCCATCATTGAGTCTCGAGCGGTGTACTGAAAACATTAAGGTTTTTGCTGCGTCCTTTTCGGACCCTA
Source organism: Palaemon carinicauda (assembly GCF_036898095.1). Lineage (NCBI taxonomy): Eukaryota > Metazoa > Arthropoda > Malacostraca > Decapoda > Palaemonidae > Palaemon > Palaemon carinicauda. The sequence continues at coordinate 85,088,660 of NC_090748.1, read as the reverse complement.
GCTGCACTCACTTTGTAGACTTCTAATATACCTTCGTTACCACTTCTTTTCTTCCATTTTAGTGTTCAACCTCTTAACTTGGACTTTATATAACAACTTCGAGGTTTTCCCCTCAGTTACACTTGGTGCTGAGTGACCCCCCAGACCCCAGTGCTGCACCTTATGGCCCAATTTTAAAAAATCCAATGAAGTCAAGTCATAATTAGGGATGTTACTAACTCCACTACCTTTTTTAACCTCAGTTGCTAACCCCACGACCTTTTTTAACCTCAGTTGCTACTAATAACCTTCTACATCGGAGTGGATTCCTGGAAGCCTTCGTCGGTTGCGCCACTCGCATTATATATATATATATATATATATATATATATATATATATATATATATATATATATAATGCAGTACCTGTCGAACTTGGTTGAGTCCCTCGTCAGGCTGGGAGGAGCGTAGAGAGGAAAGGTCCCCTTTTTTTTCATTTGTTTGATGTCGGCTACCCCCCAAAATTGGGTTAAGTGCCTTGGTATATGTATGTATGTATGTGTGTATATATATATATATATATATATATATATATATATATATATATATATATATATATATATATATATATATATATATATATATATATATATATATATAGTGAATCATAGAAGGAATTGCAAAAGATACAAGATTAGAGAAAGCAGAGATGTGGGATTGAAAATGAATATGAGTAAAACTAAGATCATGTTCAATGTAAATGAAGAAGAGGGACAACAAATAAAGGTTATGGATGAACCTTTGGCGATTGTTGATGAAGATACGTACTTAGGACAGACAGTAAATATTTCTCCAGGACATATAAGAAGGATAAGCATAGGATGGAGAGTTATTGATAAACAAAATGAGATTATGAAAAGTAAAGTGCCACTCTCTCTAAAAGGAAAATTATTCAATCAGATGGTCCTACTAGTATTAATTTAGGCCTCAGAAATTTGAAGCCTTACTGAAGCCTTGGAACATAAGCTAATAACTCAAAGAGCTATGAAAAGAATAATGATTGGATTAACACTAACAAACAGGAAAAGAGAAACATGGATATTTGAGCAAACTAAAATAGAGGATATTCTAAAAACAAGCAAGAAAAAGAAGTGGACGTGGTATATAATGAGAATAACATATAATAGATGAACACAATGAATAACAGAATGGGTCCCTTAAGATTGCAAGCGAAGCAGAGGAAGGAAGATAAAACGATAGATTGACGAGATAAGAAAGTTAGCGAATATAGACTGGTATAGAAACGCCATAAACAAACGAGAGTGGAAGGACATGTCCGAGGCCTTTGTCCTCCAGTGAACTAGCAACAACAGCTGATGATAATGTTGATAAGGATTATATATATATATATATATATATATATATATATATATATATATATATATATATATATACATATATATGTATATATATATATATATATATATATATATATATATATATATATATACATATATATGTATGTATATATATATATATATATATATATATATTGTACACGGTTTGGTCCATTTCATATGTAACACATATTAGCATCACACACGTAAACCCTAAGAGCGAAGGAATGATCTAAAGTATAATTGGATTCTCGTCTTGTGAAAATTCACATATCTAATTTTACAAGAATTACTGATAACTAATTAATTGGTCTGGTATCGTATTTTATGAAACAAATCATATCTAATCTTAATTCAAGTACGTAAATAACAAACCACTCCCGATATATAAACGACGTTGTTGTAATTGATCAAGATTCTCTAGCTTATAGTTTGCCCATGATTAACTAACCCCCCCCCCCCAAAAAAAAAAAAAAAATAAAGCAAAAAAAAAAAATAAAGCAAAAAAAAAATCAAGAAACTTATTCGATATTCATGTGAGTTTGTAACAATTACGTTCCTTTAAAACCCATTATACTTACGTGGAGGGCATTCTTCCCCGGGTAAGTAATTAACTTTAGTTGGGCGCAGCTACTGTGATAATCATGGTAATTAGCGAACTCATCCCAAAATTCTAGCTGATGAAGACGACGGTGACACCCTTCAGGAGCAACTCACTAATAAAGTAAAATGTGTAGGCTATATTGTAATTTGGATATATATATATATATATATATATATATATATATATATATATATATATAATGTGGTGAAAGTTTTTGTGCATCTGTTACGTTCAGCTATTATACAACGTAGATTATACGTAAGATATATATATATATATATATATATATATATATATATATATATATATATATATATATATAATGTGGTGAAG
>NC_090748.1:85073847-85076347 GCF_036898095.1 Palaemon carinicauda | reverse complement strand
TTTCATCTTTTCGGAACAGAGGTCTCTGAGAATCGTGAAATCGAGAGATTTACGGAGTAACACAAAATATCCTTATTTGGGTGCTACGTTTTTTTTTTTCCTTACTCGCTATACTCGATCTTAATATAATCCTTAAACGCTTCGGTATTAACTGAAAATTGTGCAGTTCACGAAACAAGCACTATTGCGTTACATTTACACAAAGTTGTGGTATTCTTTATATGTTATCCAAACTTATTCTCAGTATTACTTGACAACGTATCCTTGCAAAGCCAGACTGATGACGCTAACCTATAAAGTTAACACCACCAAAAACCCTTCTTTTCAGTATCGTTTACAGTGTGTCCAGCAGTGGCTACTTTCCTCTCGGTAAGAGTAGAATATACTCTTTAGCTATGGTAAGCAGCTTTTCTAGAAGGACACTCCAAAATCAAACCTTTGTTTTCTAGTCTTGTGTAGTGTCATCTCCTTTGTACCATGGCCTTCCACTGTCTTGAAGTAGAGTTCTTTTGCTCGAAGGTACCATCAGGCGCACTAATTTATTTATTTCCATAATGCCCTTCCTTACTGGGTTATTATCCTTATTGGAGGCCTCAAGGCTTATTGCATCCTACTTTTCCAACCGAGCGGTTGTAGTTTAAGGCTAGTATTAATAATCGTACTACCAGGTTTATGCTCGGCCTTAATATTATGACACTGCCGCAAAGTCTTTTTAATCTGACACTGTTTAAAAAAAAGGGTGAATTTTAATCGGAAGTTCTGCGTAAAAATTTACTGTTCTCAGCCGTATTTCAGTAAGATACAGGAGACCGTAATTTTATCTACTTTATCTATTACGAGTTGGTAACCGTAATATCACTCCTTTATGTCAATATATCCTTTTTTAAACGTTAAATGCCTGGCAATATTTATTCCAGGATTTTTACCGTTTGTACTGTAATATCCTTCCAGCCTTGCACTCATTATATTAGGGAAATTAAAAATTGTATATTTCCATGAACAGCTTGGTCATATCCTGTATAGAATTTTTTATATTTGTTTTATATTTGTTTGATATTTAAGCGCTTAACCGTTTGGTAAAACCTAAATACTAAATTAAATAGCTTTGGGAACAATTTATTCATGGATGTAAAAATGATTCAATTTGCGTTGATTAAAATGCGAAAATGATCAAACACAAATTTTAATTGATACTTTATTCTATATTTGTTATATGAGGAACAATTAAAAATAAATTCTCATCCCAAGAGTATCAGGAAGCTAATGGAAATATTTTGAAAAATAAAAACCTCACGAATTATATAAATAGTGAAATAAACAATGAACATTTTGGTGTTTCAGTAATTTAGTACCTCTGCCAACCATCCTTTCGAAATGATGAAAATGTTTTAACTAATTAAGTAAAAGCGATCAAAGATTTAAATGTGGTTGGATATGTGGAAATACAATAATGAGATAGGAAATTGTGTGACTCGAATTACCATACACGAAACTGCATTTACATTCATTAAATAATTTGGGGAGGAATGGTTTTAACCCTGCGTTGGACAAACAAGAACCGCTTCAATGTGTGGATATAAATTATTGCTCTTCCAATTTACATACGTATTTGAATTATCGTCTTGAAAGTTTACTCTGCATCCTGCTTTCATGTGAAGCAGGAAAGGGTTGACATGTTAACAGTGGACTGGGGTAATTATTATTTGTGTTTATTATTTATCCCACTCAGAACCTCTACGGGGAGGTGTCTATTAAAAGTGATTATGATTAATTCTATTGTCAGATTTTTTTCTTAATCACCGCCATATCCTAAGTTCATACAGGTACATAAACTAGCACACCAAACACACATACACACACACACACACACACATATATATATATATATATGTGTGTGTGTGTGTGTGTGTGTATATATATAGTATATATATATATATCATCACCCGGAATACTCATTTCTTATTGGATAGCTAGAACTGTCCAATTGTCGACATACCCTTGCTTCAGCCATAAAGCTATCAAAATCACCTCATGGGTCTGAATACCATATACCCTCTGAAGTAGGATTTTTGCGCAGAAATGCGTTTACCCGTAACTCCGTTTGCTTTGCTTGGTCTGGCTGAAGCTTGTGATCAACAATGACAATGTTAATCTAGGGTAAAACTTCTAGGGATGGTATCGTTATCTTGGTGTTGAGAAGTGTATATGGGGATTTTGACCCTGGCTGGCAAATTTGAATTTAAATTTATCAGCCAGGGTCTAAGTCCCCATATACTCTTCTCAACACCAGGGTAACTTGTACACATACACACATGCATATTTCTATCGGTCATTTTTTTTGCAGCATAGCAACGGGAAACAAAAAGCACGGTTAATAACGTTCATTACAAAAAAACTTTTTTTCATGATTCCCACAGGTATTATTTACCCATATTTGCCACAATGAAGAAAATAAAAACCTAATTAAGAAAAGCACTGGGTCCTTTTCCTAAACCCCTTT
>NC_090748.1:85053325-85065825 GCF_036898095.1 Palaemon carinicauda | reverse complement strand
GCTGGCTTCAAAAGGTCTCTGGAAGATCTAGTGACATTTTATAATATTAACCCTGATAAAAAACAAAGAAAAACAAACCTTATTTCAGATTGAGTTGTGTTTAGTGCAAGTGCCAAGAAGGAATTCTTCTTTGGTTGGCGGCAGTAAGGGCATCCGGCCATGAAAAATGAACCAAAAGCAATATGGCAGGACGGAATAACTAAACAATATCTACAGTAGAGGTAAGCGATCGATATCCTTCTTTCCACCTCTCTGTCCTCCTCCCTTCTTCTACTTCTTCCTTCCACCTTCCACACCTTCTTCCTTCGTCTTATTCCTTCTTCCACCTTCCATACCTTCTCCCTTCACATTCTTCCTTCCATCTTACTCACCTTCTCCCTTCTACTCATTCTTCCTTCCACCTTCCACACATTATCCCTTCTCATTCTTCCTTCCATCTTACTCACATTCTCCCTTCTTATTCTTTTCTTCCACCTTCCATACCTTCTCCCTTCATACTCTTCCTTCTATCTTACTCACCTTCTCCCTTCTACTCATTCTTCCTTCCACCTTCCACACATTATCCCTTCTCCTTCTTCCTTCCATCTTACTCACATTCTCCCTTCTTATTCTTTTCTTCCACCTTCCATACCTTCTCCCTTCACATTCTTCCTTCCATCTTACTCACCTTCTCCCTTCTACTCATTCTTCCTTCCACCTTCCACACATTATCCCTTCTCATTCTTCCTTCCATCTTACTCACATTCTCCCTTCTTATTCTTTTCTTCCACCTTCCATACCTTCTCCCTTCACACTCTTCCTTCTATCTTACTCACCTTCTCCCTTCTACTCATTCTTCCTTCCATCTTCCACACATTATCCCTTCTCATTCTTCCTTCCATCTTACTCACATTCTCCCTTCTTCTTATTCTTTTCTTCCACCTTCCATACCTTCTCCCTTCACACTCTTCCTTCTATCTTACTCACCTTCTCCCTTCTATCTTCCACACATTATCCCTTCTCATTCTTCCTTCCATCTTACTCACATTCTCCCGTCTTCTTATTCTTTTCCACCTTCCATACCTTCTCCCTTCACATTCTTCCTTCCATCTTACCTTCTCCCTTCTACTCCTTCTTCCTTCCATCTTCCACATATTATCCCTTCTCATTTTTCCTTCCAACTTACTCACATACTCCCAATTTTTCATTCTTCCCTCCATCTTCCACGCCTTCTCCCTTCTCCTTCTTCCTTTCACCTTCCTCAGCTTCTCCCTTCTTCTCATTCTTCCTTCCACTTTCCACATATTCTCTTCATTCTTCCTTCAACCTTATTCAATTTCTCCTTTTTTGAATTGTTCCCTCAACCTTCCTCAAGTTCTCCTTTTTCATTCTTCCTTCCACCTTCCTCACTTTCTCCCTTCTTCTGATTCTTACCTCCACCTTCCAAAGGTTATCCCTTCTGATTCTTCCTCCAACCTTACCTCCATTTTCCCTATTCCTCATTCTTCCCTCCATCTTCCACGTCTTCTCCCTTCTCATTCTTCCTTCAACCTTCCCCAGCTTCTCTCTTCCTCTAATTCTTCCTTTCACTTCCTTCACTTTCACGCTTATACTCATTATTCTCTACACCTTCTTCACCTTCTCACTTCTTCTCATTCTGGGAGTGGGGATGAGAGGGAGAGAAGGGGTCAGGAAGGTGAAAAGGAGGATGAGAGGAAGGGAGGGGTGCAGATGAGTGGATGATATGAGCATAGAAGAGATGAGGAGGGTGGAAGGGAGGATAGAAAGAAGCGATGAGGTGGGTGGGCGGGAGGATGAAAAAAGAGGAGATGAGGAGATTGTAAGGAAGGATGAAAAAAGAGAACATGAAAGTGGAAGGAAGGATGAAAAGATAGGACATGAGGGTGGAAGGAAGGATGAAAAGAGAGAACATGATGTTGGATGGAAGGATGAAAAGAGAGAACATGATGGTGGATGGAAGGATGAAAAGAGAAAACATGATGGTGGATGGAAGGATGAAAAGAGAGAACATGAAGGTGGATGGAAGGATGAAAAGAGAGAACATGATGGTGGATGGAAGGATGAAATGAGAAAACATGATGGTGGATGGAAGGATGAAATGAGAAAACATGATGGTGGATGGAAGGATGAAATGAGAAAACATGATGGTGGATGGAAGGATGAAAAGAGAGAACATGATGGTGGATGGAAGGATGAAAAGAGAGAACATTGTGGTGGATGGAAGGATGAAAAGAGAGAACATGAAGGTGGATGGAAGGATGAAAAGAGAGAACATGATGGTGGATGGAAGGATGAAATGAGAAAACATGATGGTGGATGGAAGGATGAAATGAGAAAACATGATGGTGGATGGAAGGATGAAATGAGAAAACATGATGGTGGATGGAAGGATGAAAAGAGAGAACATGATGGTGGATGGAAGGATGAAAAGAGAGAACATGGTGGTGGATGGAAGGATGAAAAGAGAGAACATGAAGGTGGATGGAAGGATGAAAAGAGAGAACATGATGGTGGATGGAAGGATGAAATGAGAAAACATGATGGTGGATGGAAGGATGAAATGAGAAAACATGATGGTGGATGGAAGGATGAAATGAGAAAACATGATGGTGGATGGAGGGATGAAATGAGAAAACATGATGGTGGATGGAAGGATGAAAAGAGAGAAAATGATGGTGGATGGAAGGATGAAATGAGAAAACATGATGGTGGATGGAGGGATGAAATGAGAAAACATGATGGTGGATGGAAGGATGAAATGAGAAAACATGATGGTGGATGGAGGGATGAAATGAGAAAACATGATGGTGGATGGAAGGATGAAAAGAGAGAAAATGATGGTGGATGGAAGGATGAAATGAGAAAACATGATGGTGGATGGAGGGATGAAATGAGAAAACATGATGGTGGATGGAAGGATGAAATGAGAAAACATGATGGTGGATGGAAGGATGAAATGAGAAAACATGATGGTGGATGGAAGGATGAAATGAGAAAACATGATGGTGGATGGAGGGATGAAATGAGAAAACATGATGGTGGATGGAAGGATGAAATGAGAAAACATGATGGTGGATGGAAGGATGAAAAGAGAGAAAATGATGGTGGATGGAAGGATGAAAAGAGAGAACATGATGGTGGATGGAAGGATGAAAAGAGAGAACATGATGGTGGATGGAAGGATGAAAAGAGAGAACATGATGGTGGATGGAAGGATGAAAAGAGAGAACATGATGGTGGATGGAAGGATGAAATGAGAAAACATGATGGTGGATGGAGGGATGAAATGAGAAAACATGATGGTGGATGGAAGGATGAAAAGAGAGAACATGATGGTGGATGGAAGGATGAAAAGAGAGAACATGATGGTGGATGGAAGGATGAAAAGAGAGAACATGATGGTGGATGGAAGGATGAAAAGAGAGAACATGATGGTGGATGGAAGGATGAAAAGAGAGAACATGATGGTGGATGGAAGGATGAAAAGAGAGAACATGATGGTGGATGGAAGGATGAAAGAGAGAACATGATGGTGGATGGAAGGATGAAAAGAGAGAACATGATGGTGGATGGAAGGATGAAAAGAGAGAACATGATGGTGGATGGAAGGATGAAATGAGAGAACATGATGGTGGATGGAAGGATGAAATGAGAGAACATGATGGTGGATGGAAGGATGAAAAGAGAGAACATGATGGTGGATGGAAGGATGAAAAGAGAGAACATGATGGTGGATGGAAGGATGAAAAGAGAGAACATGATGGTGGATGGAAGGATGAAAAGAGAGAACATGATGGTGGATGGAAGGATGAAAAGAGAGAACATGATGGTGGATGGAAGGATGAAATGAGAGAACATGATGGTGGATGGAAGGATGAAAAGAGAGAACATGATGGTGGATGGAAGGATGAAAAGAGAGAACATGATGGTGGATGGAAGGATGAAATGAGAGAACATGATGGTGGATGGAAGGATGAAAAGAGAGAACATGATGGTGGATGGAAGGATGAAAAGAGAGAACATGATGGTGGATGGAAGGATGAAAAGAGAGAACATGATGGTGGATGGAAGGATGAAATGAGAGAACATGATGGTGGATGGAAGGATGAAAAGAGAGAACATGATGGTGGATGGAAGGATGAAATGAGAGAACATGATGGTGGATGGAAGGATGAAAAGAGAGAACATGATGGTGGATGGAAGGATGAAAAGAGAGAAAATGATGGTGGATGGAAGGATGAAAAGAGAGAACATGATGGTGGATGGAAGGATGAAATGAGAGAACATGATGGTGGATGGAAGGATGAAAAGAGAGAACATGATGGTGGATGGAAGGATGAAATGAGAGAACATGACGGTGGATGGAAGGATGAAATGAGAGAACATGATGGTGGATGGAAGGATGAAATGAGAGAACATGATGGTGGATGGAAGGATGAAAAGAGAGAACATGACGGTGGATGGAAGGATGAAAAGAGAGAACATGATGGTGGATGGAAGGATGAAATGAGAGAACATGATGGTGGATGGAAGGATGAAAAGAGAGAACATGACGGTGGATGGAAGGATGAAAAGAGAGAACATGATGGTGGATGGAAGGATGAAAAGAGAGAAAATGATGGTGGATGGAAGGATGAAAAGAGAGAACATGATGGTGGATGGAAGGATGAAATGAGAAAACATGATGGTGGATGGAAGGATGAAAAGAGAGAAAATGATGGTGGATGGAAGGATGAAAAGAGAGAACATGATGGTGGATGGAAGGATGAAATGAGAAAACATGATGGTGGATGGAAGGATGAAATGAGAGAAAATGATGGTGGATGGAAGGATGAAAAGAGAGAACATGATGGTGGATGGAAGGATGAAATGAGAAAACATGATGGTGGATGGAAGGATGAAAAGAGAGAAAATGATGGTGGATGGAAGGATGAAAAGAGAGAACATGATGGTGGATGGAAGGATGAAATGAGAAAACATGATGGTGGATGGAAGGATGAAAAGAGAGAAATGATGGTGGATGGAAGGATGAAATGAGAAAACATGATGGTGGATGGAAGGATGAAAAGAGAGAACATGATGGTGGATGGAAGGATGAAAAGAGAGAACATGATGGTGGATGGAAGGATGAAATGAGAAAACATGATGGTGGATGGAAGGATGAAATGAGAGAAAATGATGGTGGATGGAAGGATGAAAAGAGAGAACATGATGGTGGATGGAAGGATGAAATGAGAAAACATGATGGTGGATGGAAGGATGAAATGAGAGAAAATGATGGTGGATGGAAGGATGAAAAGAGAGAACATGATGGTGGATGGAAGGATGAAAAGAGAGAACATGATGGTAGATGGAAGGATGAAAAGAGAGAACATGATGGTGGATGGAAGGATGAAATGAGAAAACATGATGGTGGATGGAAGGATTAAATGAGAGAAAATGATGGTGGATGGAAGGATGAAAAGAGAGAAAATGATGGTGGATGGAAGGATGAAAAGAGAGAACATGATGGTAGATGGAAGGATGAAAAGAGAGAACATGATGGTGGATGGAAGGATGAAAAGAGAGAACATGATGGTGGATGGAAGGATGAAAAGAGAGAACATGATGGTGGATGGAAGGATGAAAAGAGAGAACATGATGGTGGATGGAAGGATGAAAAGAGAGAACATGATGGTGGATGGAAGGATGAAAAGAGAGAACATGATGGTGGATGGAAGGATGAAATGAGAAAACATGATGGTGGATGGAAGGATGAAATGAGAGAAAATGATGGTGGATGGAAGGATGAAAAGAGAGAACATGATGGTGGATGGAAGGATGAAATGAGAAAACATGATGGTGGATGGAAGGATGAAATGAGAGAAAATGATGGTGGATGGAAGGATGAAAAGAGAGAACATGATGGTGGATGGAAGGATGAAAAGAGAGAACATGATGGTAGATGGAAGGATGAAAAGAGAGAAAATGATGGTGGATGGAAGGATGAAATGAGAGAAAATGATGGTGGATGGAAGGATGAAAAGAGAGAACATGATGGTGGATGGAAGGATGAAAAGAGAGAACATGATGGTAGATGGAAGGATGAAAGAGAGAACATGATGGTAGATGGAAGGATGAAATGAGAAAACATGATGGTGGATGGAAGGATGAAAAGAGAGAACATGATGGTGGATGGAAGGATGAAAAGAGAGAACATGATGGTGGATGGAAGGATGAAATGAGAAAACATGATGGTGGATGGAAGGATGAAATGAGAAAACATGATGGTGGATGGAAGGATGAAAAGAGAGAACATGATGGTGGATGGAAGGATGAAATGAGAAAACATGATGGTGGATGGAAGGATGAAATGAGAAAACATGATGGTGGATGGAAGGATGAAAAGAGAGAACATGATGGTGGATGGAAGGATGAAAAGAGAGAACATGATGGTGGATGGAAGGATGAAATGAGAAAACATGATGGTGGATGGAAGGATGAAAAGAGAGAAAATGATGGTGGATGGAAGGATGAAATGAGAAAACATGATGGTGGATGGAAGGATGAAAAGAGAGAACATGATGGTGGATGGAAGGATGAAAAGAGAGAACATGATGGTGGATGGAAGGATGAAATGAGAAAACATGATGGTGGATGGAAGGATTAAATGAGAGAAAATGATGGTGGATGGAAGGATGAAAAGAGAGAACATGATGGTGGATGGAAGGATGAAATGAGAAAACATGATGGTGGATGGAAGGATGAAATGAGAGAAAATGATGGTGGATGGAAGGATGAAAAGAGAGAACATGATGGTGGATGGAAGGATGAAATGAGAAAACATGATGGTGGATGGAAGGATGAAAAGAGAGAAAATGATGGTGGATGGAAGGATGAAAAGAGAGAACATGATGGTGGATGGAAGGATGAAATGAGAAAACATGATGGTGGATGGAAGGATGAAATGAGAGAACATGATGGTGGATGGAAGGATGAAAAGAGAGAACATGATGGTGGATGGAAGGATGAAAAGAGAGAACATGATGGTGGATGGAAGGATGAAATGAGAGAACATGATGGTGGATGGAAGGATGAAAAGAGAGAACATGATGGTGGATGGAAGGATGAAAAGAGAGAACATGATGGTGGATGGAAGGATGAAAAGAGAGAACATGATGGTGGATGGAAGGATGAAATGAGAGAACATGATGGTGGATGGAAGGATGAAAAGAGAGAACATGATGGTGGATGGAAGGATGAAAAGAGAGAACATGATGGTGGATGGAAGGATGAAAAGAGAGAACATGGTGGTGGATGGAAGGATGAAAAGAGAGAACAAGAAGGTGGATGGAAGGATGAAAAGAGAGAACATGATGGTGGATGGAAGGATGAAATGAGAAAACATGATGGTGGATGGAAGGATGAAATGAGAGAACATGATGGTGGATGGAAGGATGAAAAGAGAGAACATGATGGTGGATGGAAGGATGAAAAGAGAGAACATGATGGTGGATGGAAGGATGAAATGAGAGAACATGATGGTGGATGGAAGGATGAAAAGAGAGAACATGATGGTGGATGGAAGGATGAAAAGAGAGAACATGATGGTGGATGGAAGGATGAAAAGAGAGAACATGATGGTGGATGGAAGGATGAAATGAGAGAACATGATGGTGGATGGAAGGATGAAAAGAGAGAACATGATGGTGGATGGAAGGATGAAAAGAGAGAACATGATGGTGGATGGAAGGATGAAATGAGAGAACATGATGGTGGATGGAAGGATGAAAAGAGAGAACATGATGGTGGATGGAAGGATGAAAAGAGAGAACATGATGGTGGATGGAAGGATGAAAAGAGAGAACATGGTGGTGGATGGAAGGATGAAAAGAGAGAACAAGAAGGTGGATGGAAGGATGAAAAGAGAGAACATGATGGTGGATGGAAGGATGAAATGAGAAAACATGATGGTGGATGGAAGGATGAAATGAGAAAACATGATGGTGGATGGAAGGATGAAAAGAGAGAACATGATGGTGGATGGAAGGATGAAAAGAGAGAACATGATGGTGGATGGAAGGATGAAAAGAGAGAACATGGTGGTGGATGGAAGGATGAAAAGAGAGAACAAGAAGGTGGATGGAAGGATGAAAAGAGAGAACATGATGGTGGATGGAAGGATGAAATGAGAAAACATGATGGTGGATGGAAGGATGAAATGAGAAAACATGATGGTGGATGGAAGGATGAAAAGAGAGAACATGATGGTGGATGGAAGGATGAAATGAGAAAACATGATGGTGGATGGAAGGATGAAATGAGAAAACATGATGGTGGATGGAAGGATGAAAAGAGAGAACATGATGGTGGATGGAAGGATGAAAAGAGAGAACATGATGGTGGATGGAAGGATGAAAAGAGAGAACATGGTGGTGGATGGAAGGATGAAAAGAGAGAACAAGAAGGTGGATGGAAGGATGAAAAGAGAGAACATGATGGTGGATGGAAGGATGAAATGAGAAAACATGATGGTGGATGGAAGGATGAAATGAGAAAACATGATGGTGGATGGAAGGATGAAAAGAGAGAACATGATGGTGGATGGAACGATGAAAAAAGAGAACATGATGGTGGATGGAAGGTTGAAAAGAGAGAACATGATGGTAGATGGAAGGATGAAAAGAGAGAACATGATGGTGGATGGAAGGATGAAAAGAGAGAACATGATGGTGGATGGAAGGATGAAAAGAGAGAACATGATGGTGGATGGAAGGATGAAAAGAGAGAACATGAGGGTGGATGGAAGGATGAAAAGAGAGAACATGATGGTGGATGGAAGGATGAAAAGAGAGAACATGATGGTGGGTGGAAGGATGAAAAGAGAGAACATGATGGTGGGTGGAAGGATGAAAAGAGAGAACATGAGGAGGGTGGAAGGAAGGATGAAAAAACGAGAACATGAGGGTGGAAGGAAGGATGAAAAAAGAGAACATGAGGGTGGAAGGATGAAAAAAAGAGAACATGATGGTGGATGGAAGGATGAAAAGATAGAGGACATGAGGAGGGTGGAAGGAAGGATGAAAAAACGAGAACATGAGGGTGGAAGGAAGGATGAAAAAAGAGAACATGAGGGTGGAGGGAAGGATGAAAAGATAAGACATGAGGAGGGTGGAAGGAAGGATGAAAAGATAGAGGACATGAGGAGGGTGGAAGGAAGGATGAAAAGATAGAGGACATGAGGAGGGTGGAAGGAAGGATGAAAAAACGAGAACATGAGGGTGGAAGGAAGGATGAAAAAAGAGAACATGAGGGTGGAAGGGAGGATGAAAAGATAAGACATGAGGAGGGTGGAAGGATGGATGAAAAGATAGGACATGAGGAGGGTGGAAGGAAGGATGAAAAAACGAGAACATGAGGGTGGATGGAAGGATGAAAAGATAGGACATGAGGAGGGTGGAAGGAAGGATGAAAAGATAGAGGACATGAGGAGGGTGGAAGGAAGGATGAAAAGATAGAGGACATGAGGAGGGTGGAAGGAAGGATGAAAAAACGAGAACATGAGGGTGGAAGGAAGGATGAAAAAAGAGAACATGAGGGTGGAAGGGAGGATGAAAAGATAAGACATGAGGAGGGTGGAAGGATGGATGAAAAGATAGGACATGAGGAGGGTGGAAGGAAGGATGAAAAAACGAGAACATGAGGGTGGATGGAAGGATGAAAAGATAGGACATGAGGAGGGTGGAAGGAACGATGAAAAAAGAGAACATGAGGGTGGAAGGAAGGATGAAAAGATAGGACATGAGGAGAGTGGAAGGAAAGATGTAAAAGAGAACATGAGGGTGGATGGAAGGATGAAAAGATAGGACATGAGAAGGGTGGAAGGAAGGATGAAAAAAAAGAGAACATGAGGGTGGAAGGAACGATGAAAAAAGAGAACATGAGGGTGGAAGGAACGATGAAAAAAGAGAACATGAGGGTGGAAGGAAGGATGAAAAGATAGGACATGAGGAGGGTGGAAGGAAGGATGAAAAAAGAGAACATCAGGGTGGAAGGAAGGATGAAAAGATAGGACATGAGGAGGGTGGAAGGAAGGATGAAAAAAGAGAACATGAGGGTGGATGGAAGGATGAAAAGATAGGACATGAGGAGGGTGGAAGGAACGATGAAAAAAGAGAACATGAGGGTGGAAGGAACGATGAAAAAAGAGAACATGAGGGTGGAAGGAAGGATGAAAAAAGAGAACATGAGGGTGGAAGGAGGGATGAAAAGATAGAACATGAGGAGGGTGGAAGGAAGGATGAAAAGATAGGACATGAGGAGGGTGGAAGGAAGGATGAAAAAAGAGAACATGAGGGTGGAAGGAACGATGAAAAAAGAGAACATGAGGGTGGAAGGAAGGATGAAAAAAGAGAACATGAGGGTGGAAGGAAGGATGAAAAAAGAGAACATGAGGGTGGATGGAAGGATGAAAAGATAGGACATGAGGAGGGTGGAAGGAAGGATGAAAAAAGAGAACATGAGGGTGGAAGGAAGGATGAAAAAAGAGAACATGAGGGTGGAAGGAAGGATGAAAAAAGAGAACATGAGGGTGGAAGGAGGGATGAAAAGATAGAACATGAGGAGGGTGGAAGGAAGGATGAAAAGATAGGACATGAGGAGGGTGGAAGGAGGGATGAAAAAAGAGAACATCAGGGTGGAAGGAAGGATGAAAAGATAGGACATGAGGAGGGTGGAAGGAAGGATGAAAAAAGAGAACATGAGGGTGGATGGAAGGATGAAAAGATAGGACATGAGGAGGGTGGAAGGAGGGATGAAAAAAGAGAACATCAGGGTGGAAGGAAGGATGAAAAGATAGGACATGAGGAGGGTGGAAGGAAGGATGAAAAAAGAGAACATGAGGGTGGATGGAAGGATGAAAAGATAGGACATGAGGAGGGTGGAAGGAACGATGAAAAAAGAGAACATGAGGGTGGAAGGAAGGATGAAAAGATAGGACATGAGGAGGGTGGAAGGAAAGATGAAAAAGAGAACATGAGGGTGGATGGAAGGATGAAAAGATAGGACATGAGAAGGGTGGAAGGAAGGATGAAAAAAGAGAACATGAGGGTGGAAGGAACGATGAAAAAAGAGAACATGAGGGTGGAAGGAAGGATGAAAAGATAGAACATGAGGAGGGTGGAAGGAAGGATGAAAAAAGAGAACATGACGGTGGAAGGAAGGATGAAAAAAGAGAACATGAGGGTGGAAGGAAAGATGAAAAAAGAGAACATGAGGGTGGAAGGAAGGATGAAAAGATAGGACATGAGGAGGGTGGAAGGAAGGATGAAAAAGAGAACATGAGGGTGAAAGGAAGGATAAGAAGATAGGACATGAGGAGAGTGGACGGAAGGATGAAAAAAGAGAACATGAGGATGGAAAGAAGGATGAAAAAAGAGAACATGAGGGTGGGAGGAAGGATGAAAAGATAGGACATGAGGAGGGTGGAAGGAAGGATGAAAAAAGAGAACATAAGGGTGGAAGGAAGGATGAAAAGATAGGACATGAGGAGAGAGAGAGAGAGAGAGAGAGAGAGAGAGAGAGAGAGAGAGAGAGAGAGAGAGAGAGAGAGAGAGTCTTAACCCTGCTTTTGACCTCTGCTCTTTGACTGTGATGTCTCCAGGAATCGCCGGCTTCACCTTATTCCCAGGAGTCAGCCATATTTCTAGCTACATCCACTTTCCCCTTAGCCTGTTTCCAAGAAATTATGTCTTGGAAAATAGCATTATCATCATTATTAGTAACCACGCTTTATGGATTCTATATGTATTATTTCAACACTACAGATTATTTCACAAGTTTTATCCCAACTGTGACTTTACTTTAATCTACCAGTTGAGTCGGTTGGACTTTAGAAGTTCAAGCTTGCAATGAACGTTTTTATGTTGAGCAGGTTGATACAATTATCTCACCATCGTTTATATATGACAGGTCTATTCTGACGTTATTATTGATCTCGAAGATATTTTATATTTTTTACCAATCCTTCTCATATACACTATTTCCTTTCCTCACTGGGCTATTTTCCTGTTGGATGCCCTAGGTCTTACGGTATCCTCATTTTCGAACTAGAGTTTTAGCTTTGTAAGGTAATAATAATAATATTATTATTACTATTATTACTATTATTGTTATTACCATTATTATTAATAATAATAATAATAATAATAATAATAATAACAGCGCCAGCGATACGGTTAATTTAAGTATATTAGTAAGGAGTTTATACACAATTAATAAAGTTTTTTTTTTTCTTGTCTTTATTCCTATCTTTAAAAATTAAATATATTCATGTGTTTTAATTTTGGTAAAATAAACGTCTGGTATTCTTTATTAATTATGTATATACACATGAATATATTTAATTTTTAAAGATAGGAATAAAGACAAGAAATAAAAAACTTTCCAGGGGACGCCATATTAGTAGCCACCTCCAAGGAGTCTTCTGTTCATTTATCCATCTCCAACTTCCCGTCCTCCGA
>NC_090748.1:85036322-85046322 GCF_036898095.1 Palaemon carinicauda | reverse complement strand
AAAGAAAATCTTATACTCGTGGGAATGTAACCCCCGAGAGGATATCCTAATACTACACCATCTATCTAAATGTAATAATTCCCATCTGTATGACGGAAAGGACTTCGGTGTGAAGGATGACTTTACTTTCATGTATGTATCCATGATTATTTAATGATACATCTACTCCACATGTATGATTAGAAATCATGTTTATTGCCTCTTCTAAGGATATGTTTCTGAATAATGTCTTAGTAATACAGTGTTGTATTATCCCTGTCCGTGGTTGTCGTATTCTGGAGGTCAGTGATCCTAAGAGAGGTTGGCGTTTGAGTGACTGCTCTTTGCCACTCCATAAGTGAGCGATAACATATGGGAAATAATTGGCCGTAATTGACTATCGAGCCTCTAGGTTTTAGCAGTTAGTTTCATAGAAAGTTGGAATTCCATCAACTTTGGCTATATTTTCTGCTTCAATTCAACACCTAATATTTATACTTGTTTCTTTTGTTAGTAGATTTGTTTTCTTCATCAGTCATCATCAGTTTGATGTATTTTTCGTTCATGTCCCCGGCTTGTTATAGTCATTTATATGGCCACCAAATGACATGATTAAATCTTGTTAGTGCTTTAGTTTTCACTGCGTCAATGAATTCCTATGTACGGTTTACACAAATGGACTTGTCCATGTCTTGTCCCATGTTTACTGACTAATTCATCACTAAAGTGCGGAAAGGTAGATATTCAGCCTCTGGGTAGACCAAGTCCTCCCGTCAATGAAGACAACAGTTTATATATTCTATTACAAATTCAATTGTTTACGTTCAGTGGCCACTTTGCATTCATTAGTAACTCAAAGAGGGTTAGCATTCAGTTATAACTCGAAGGTTTTCATCCACTGACAACGTAAAGGCGTTTGTAATAAAAGATAACGCAAAGTAGTTCAATAACAACTCGAAATGCGATTACCTTCTGTGGTGGCATCTAGTTATACATATCGTTGGCTAACTTGTTTTTATTGAACTAAGAGTTATTGACGCAAGCCAATTAAAATATCGATAACAAAATATTGAAAAAGGAAGTTATTGACGCAAGCCAATTAAAATATCGAAAACAAAATGTTGAAAAGGGAAGTTATTGACGCAAGCCAATTGAAATATCGAAAACAAAATGTTGAAAAGGGAAGTTATTGACGCAAGCCAATTGAAATATCGAAAACAAAATGTTGAAAAGGGAAGTTATTGACGCAAGCCAATTGAAATATCGAAAACAAAAATGTTGAAAAGGGAAGTTATTGACGCAAGCCAATTGAAATATCGAAAACAAAATGTTGAAAAGGGAAGTTATTGACGCAAGCCAATTAAAATATCGAAAACAAAATGTTGAAAAGGTAAATGCCCCATAGATAGTGATATGTACTGGTTTTATTATAGGATTTTTGGGTTTCTACACCAATCATTTGATATACTCTCGTGTAATTTTCATCTTTCGCCGTTTTGCTCTCCAAAAAATGTAATTAATAATTTAATTTCTTCAATCTGTCTTTTTTTGCCTCTATGTAAGTAACGCGTACAGTGATGCAACTAATCCAGCCTTTCTTACTTATACGGGCTTAATCATTACACTTTTAGGGTTGTGGTGGCCGATGTGGTAACGTCCCTGATTGGTGAATGCCAGACTGCGAGTCCCGCTCAAACTTGTTAGTTTCATTTGTCGCTGCAACCTCACCGTCCTTGTTAGCTAAGGATGGGGGTTTTGGGGGAAGCCTACAGGTGTATCTGCTGAGTCATCAGCTGTCATTTCCTGGCCCTCCTTGGTCTTAGCTTGGGTGGAGAGGAGCTTGGGCGCTGATCATTATGTATATATTATATGTGTGTGTGTGTGTGTGTGTGTGTGTGTGTGTGCATGTGTGTGTATGTATATATGTATATATATGGTCAGTCTTTAGGGCAGTGTCCTGCTCGATAGGGCAATGTCACTGTCCATTGTCCCCTGTCATTCATGACCGAACTTTAAATACGTAACCCCCTGATTTTACGTTGTTAGTCAGTTATGTTGAAAATAAACTTTGGACTGAAAGATATAAAAGGTAAACCGGGGTTTGAAGAAGAGAGGTAGGTTATTATCGTATTTTACTCTTATAGAGTAAATCCCGAAGAGAAATTAAATGTAGATTCGAAATATTACTCATAATCGGTAATCCAAGAGTACCATTATACCTCGCTTATTCAATCTTATTTCATCTTCATCTTCATTTTCCACACTTCTTATGCTTCACAGGAAGAGCTGAGAATTTTATGACTTTCAGGGCTTGGGAAAAGGTTTGAAAAGGTGGGATATAGAGCGTCCATCATCTCGTCTCTCGAGACCCTGCTGCCATCTCGCGGTAACTTCTTACATTGGATCTAAATGACAAGCGAAGTTCGGGCGATCTTCTTTATTGGCTTTTTCGGAAACCGCTTCAAGTGTTTTCATTCTGTCAGATGTCGGAGAAGAGATGTCTGGATCTCTCGAGTTATTTTGGCTAAAATAACAGCTCTACTTATATAGCAAGAGGTTCTGTACATTGTTTTTGGCTTTTAAGAGTTAGATGGGTAGGTAGTTTGTCCTGTTGTGTAGACACCAGTTTTTTCACATAAAAGCGATTAATGGATAAGGGAAATTATGTGAATAGCGTTTGTTTATTTTATAAAAGGAAATATTAGATACCAAGAGAATGTAAAAAAAAAAAAAGAAGAAAAATCGACATTGAAATTAAAGAAAAGACTATTAGAAAAGTAAGTCTCAAAAAAGCAAACTTGGAATTTTAGTTTTTTTTTTTTTCAAAATCAATAAATTGAATGTAACGTTGTCAAGAAAACATTTCATATCAGCGTAAATGGAAAATTTGCTTGTAAGAAACGACTAAAGTAAGCTCTACAAACTGACTAGATTTCCCCCCCCCCCCCCCTCAGCACGTAAATGAGGGTAGAGAATAGACACTGATTGTCCCAATACTTATGCAAATCGATCAGCGATTAGCATACGACAAGCCTTCCCTTGATAATTCAACAGAAACGCTGTCTTTCATTGCAAAATTAGCTGTATTATTTTCGAGGGACTTTTCCTGAGAAATAATATATGTGTATATATATATATATATATATATATATATATATATATTATATATATATATATATGTATATATTTCTTTTTTTTAGATACTGAAGATCAGTCGCTACATATATAATTGATTTTATTTTGAATAATGACGAATTATTCTATCTGCAGAATTGCATTGAGAAATTTACGCCATGTGACGAATATTTGAAAAACAAAAACAAAACTTCTATATCGTTTCTATATCTCTTCCTTTGCTGCAAGGATTTCCTAGACTCGGGATTTATGGTTTTATATTTTACACTTCCTTTGTAATCCTCCATCGAGAGTATTTGATTTTTTCATTTCAAGGATCAAATTCTTAATGGCTAGAGATTTCATTTTTATTTTCCATTTCTTGTTTTTAAATATTTTTGTTTTCTTTTACTAGTTTATAAAGATTTATTTTCATTTTCCTTTACTTGTTTTTAAATATTTTTGTTTTCTTTTACTAGTTTATAAAGATTTTTAAAAATTTTCTTTTACTTGTTTTCAAGCGTTTTTATTTTATTCTACTTACGTTTATAGTCATACTCTTTTTCTACGTGTTAAGGGAAACTTGATTTTCGTGTATTTTATGTGAATACGAATTTCTCACACTTATCGGAACAGGCAGTTCATTCATATTAATGCAATGGCCACCCTTCTATTAAAAGGATTGTGGTTGCCGATATGGTAACGTCCCTGACTGGTGAACGCCAGACTGGGGTTCGAGTCCTACTCAAACTCGTTAGTTTCTTTGGTCGCTGAAATCTCCATCCTTGTGAGCTAAGGATTTGGGGAGCCTATAGATCTTTTTGCTGAGTCATCCGCAGCCATTTCCTGGCCCGCCTTGTCCTAGCTTTCGTGGAGAGGGGGCTTGGCGTTGATCATATGTATATAAGGTCAGTCTCTAGGACATTGTCCTGCTTGATAGGGCAATACCACTGTCCCTTACCTTTGCTATTCATGAGGGGCCTTTAAACCTTTAAAAGTAATTCCCTTTTTACATTAGAAGGAATTATTACCTTAGATAATTTTGCGTTTTGATGGTTTGTAAGGACGAAGACATTCAGACATATTTTAAAACAATATTAAACTTCCAAGTAGAACACGGTTATATTCTCTCTCTCTCTCTCTCTCTCTCTCTCTCTCTCTCTCTCTCTCTCTCTCTCTCTCTCTCTCTCTCTCTCTCTCTCTCTCTCTCTCTCTCTCTCTCTCTCTTTTCCTTTGTGTGTTTCATGCACAGCCCACTCCCATCATTAACCTCTGAATCACCTAACTTTACTGAGTGAATTGGTAACTCAGGTCGAGATATATGTTTTGCCGGTAGAAATGAGGATTTCTCGTTTCCAAGCTTAATTCGATATATTGTGAAACCAAGAGTCTCTCTCTCTCTCTCTCTCTTCTCTCTCTCTCTCTCTCTCTCTCTCTCTCTCTCTCTCTCTCTCTCTCTTATATTGCGTTTTTATTGTACAGCTAAAGCTATTAAGAATACTGTTTCTGCTTTTTATTCCATCAGTTTACTTCAGTATCCGAAAGCCAATCAATCTTAAGAAATTCAATTGTAGTAACATTCTTATGCAAATCGATCAGCCATTAGCATACGACTTACCTTCCCTCGATAATTCAGCAGAAAAGTTGTCTTTCACTGCAAAGTTAGCTGTGTTATTTTCGAAGGACTCTTCCTGAGAAATAATACATACGTTTTTTTTTTATTTGATTGTTTTTAGGTATTGAAGATCAATCACTACATATAGTATTGATTTTATTTTCAATCTTCTTTGTCTACATCTTTTCCCTTCTCAATCCCTGTACCTCCATTTCCATCACTCTCCTCCTAAGATACTGCTCATCTCTTCTCATGACATGACCATACCACCTCAGTCTACTTTCTTGGACCTTATCTGTAGACAAAGAAGATTGAAAATAAAATCGATACTATATGTAGTGATTGATCTTCAATATCTAAAAAGCAATCAAATAAAAAAAAGTACGTATATATTTTTTTATTTTCAATAATTATGAATTAGTCTATCTGCAGAATTGCATTGAAAAAATGACACCAAGTAACGAATATTTGAAAAAAGAAAATAAAATTATATATTGTTTCTATATTTCATCCTTTGCTGCAAGGATTTCTTTAGACTTTGAACTTACAGTCTTATATTTTTATCTTCCTTTGTAATCCTGGATTGAGAGTATTTGATTTTTCATTTCAATTATCAAATTCTCAATAGCTAAAAATTTCCTTTTTATTTCATTTTACTTGTTTTTAAATATTTTTTTATATTTTTTTACTTGCTTTAAAATATTTTTTGTTTTATTTTCGTCTACTTGTTTTTAAAGATCTTTTTATCCTTTTTACTTGCGTTAAAGTCATAAGCTTGTTTTCTACTTATTAAGGGAAACTTTATTTCCGTATATTTTATGTGAATACGTGTCTCTGATACTTATCGGAACAGGCAGTTCTTCATATTACTGCAATGGCACCTTCGATTAAAAGGGTTGTGGTTGCCGATGTGGTAACGTCCCTGACTGGGGTTCGAGTCCTGCTCAGACTCGTTAGTTTCTTTGGTCGGTGTAATCTCACCATCCTTGTGAGCTAAGGTTGGTGGTTTGGGGGAGCCTATAGCTCTATATGCTGAGTCATCCGCCGCCATTTCCTGACCCTCCTTGGTCCTAGCTTTGGTGGAGAGGGGCCTTGGCGCTGATCATATGTATATATGGCCAGTCTCTAGGGCATTGTCCCTGCTTGATAGGGCAATGGCACTGTCCCTTGCCTCTGCTATTCACGAAGGGGCCTTTAAACCTTCAAAAGAAATTCCCTTTTTACATTAGAAGGAATTATTACCATAGATAATTTTGTGTTTTGATGGTTTGTAAGGAAGAAGACATTCAGACATAGATATTTTAAACAATATTAAACTTCTAAGTAGAGCACGGTTATATTCTCTCTCTCTCTCTCTCTCTCTCTCTCTCTCTCTCTCTCACTCTCTCTCTCCTCCTCTCTCTCTCTCTCTCTCTCTTCCTTTGCGTGTTTCATGCACAGCCCACTCCCATCATTAACCTCTGAATCACCTAACTTTACCGAGTGAATTGTAACTCAGGTCGAGATATATGTTTTACCGGTAGAATGAGGATTTCTCGTTTCCAAGCTTAATTCGATATATTGTGAAACCAAGAGTCTCTCTCTCTCTCTCTCTCCTCTCTCTCTCTCTCTCTCTCTCTCTCTCTCTCTCTCTCTCTCTCTTTCGTATATTGCGTTTTTATTGTACAACTAATGCTATTAAGAATACTGTTTCAACTTTTTTATTCCATCAGTTTACTTCAGTATCCGAAAGCCAATCTATCTTAGGAAATTCAATTTTAGTAACATTCTTATGCAAATCGATCAACGATTAGCATACGACAAGCCTTCTCTCGATAATTCAAACAGAAAAGTTGTCTTTCACTGCAAAGTTAGCTGTGTTATTTTCGAAGGACTTTTCCTGTAGAAATAATATATGCGTTCTTTTTTTTTATTTGATTGTTTTTAGATATTGAAGATCAATCACTACATATGGTATCGATTTTATTTTCAATCTTCCTTGTCTACATCTTTTCCCTTCTCATTCCCTGTACCTCCATTTCCATCACTCTCCTCTCAATACACTGTTCATCTCTTCTCATGACATGACCATTACCACCTCAGTCTACTTTCTTGGACCTTATCTGTAGACAAAAAAGATTGAAAATAAAATCGATACTATATGTAGTGTTTGATCTTCAATATCTAAAAACAATCAAATAAAAAAAAGTACGTATATATTATTTTATTTTCAAAAATTATGAATTAGTCTATCTGCAGAATTGCATTGAAAAAATGACAACCAAGTAACGAATATTTAAAAATATATATATATATATATATATTATATATATATATATATATATATATATATATATATATATATATATATATATTTATATTTATATATATATATATATTGTTTCTATATTTCTTCCTTTGCTGCAAGGATTTCTTTAGACTCTGAACTTAGGGTCTTATATTTTTCTCTTCCTTTGTAATCCTGGATCGAGAGAATTTGATTTCTCATTTCAAGTATCAAATTCTCAATAGCTAAAAATTTCATTTTTATTTATTTTACTTGTTTTTTAATATTTTTTATTTTTTTACTTTTTTAAGTATTTTATTTTATTTCCGTCTACTTGTTTTTAAAGATCTTTTATTCTTTTTACTTGCGTTAAAGTCATAAACTTATTTTCTACGTATTAAGGGAAACTTTATTTCCGTATATTTTATGTGAATACGTGTCTCTGGTACTTATTGGAACAGGCAGTTTATTCATATTACTGCAATGGCACCTTCGATTAAAAGGGTTGTGGGTGCCGATGTGGTAACGTCCCTGACCGGGGTTCGAGTCCTGCTCAGACTCGTTAGTTTCTTTGGTCGGTTCAATCTCACCATCCTTGTGAGCTAAGGTTGAGGGTTTTGGGGAGCCTATAGCTCTATATGCTGAGTCATCCGCAGCCATTTCCTGACCCTCCTTGGTCATAGCTTTGGTGGAGAGGGGGCTTGGCGCTGATCATATGTATATATGGTCAGTCTCTAGGGCATTGTCCTTTCATTAAAGGGAATTATTACCATAGATAATTTTGTTCTTTGATGGTTTGCAAGTAAAAGACATTCGGTCATAGATATTTTAAATAATATTAAACTTCTAACAGAACACGGTTATATCTCTCTCTCTCTCTCTCTCTCTCTCTCTCTCTCTCTCTCTCTCTCTCTCTCTCTCTCTCTCTCTCTCTCTCTCTCTCTCTTCCTTTGCGTGTTTCATGCACAGCCCACTCCCATCATTAACCTCTGAATCACCGAACTTTACAGAGCGAGTTGTAACTCAGGCCGAGATATATGCTTTTCCGGTAGCAATGGGGTTTTCTCGTTTCCAAGCTTAGACAAATTCGAATTACAAGAAATTCGATATATTGTGGAACCAAGAGACTCTCTCTCTCTCTCTCTCTCTCTCTCTCTCTCTCTCTCTCTCCTCTCTCTCTCTCTCTCTCTCTCTCTCTCTCTCTCTTTCATATATTGCGTTTTTATTGTACAGCTAATGCTATTAAAGATATTATTTCTTCGTTTCTATTCCATCGGTTTACTTCAGTATCCGAAAGCCAATCAACCTCAAGAAATTCAACTTTAGTAACATTCTTACTACTGCACATTGCGATATCAATCGTAAGAGGCTTTTACGGCAGTAAACTGCAGTAGCATTCTTTCAAGTGCACATTTTAATATCAATCCTCGGGGCCTTTTCTGGCAATAGAATTCTTGTTGAAGGATTATTACACAAAAAAAGGAAGCGGGAGAACAAAGATAGAAATTTGGTATCTTTTTCATAGCTATAGAAATGTAGTTTCAGAGAATCATTTCAGTCTGAACAGTATGTTTATCGGAAACATGTCTATGCCCTTATACAAAATCATATAGATATTAAAAGTAACAAGCCTTGAAAATATCAATCCTTGGGGCCTTTTCTGGCAATAGAATTCTTGTTGAAGGATTATTACACACAGAAAAGGAAGCAGGAGAACAAAGATAAAAATTTGGTATCTTTTTCATAGCTATAAAAGTATAGTTTCAGAGAATCGTTTCATTCCGAACAGTATGTTTTCGGCAATGAATCTATGCCCTTATACAAGATCATACAGATATTATAAAAAGTAACAAGCCTTGAATAAAAGTATTACGAGGTCAGAATATTATGGTTTATCACCGAGGTCAGAACATTATGGTTTATCACCATCCATTTTGTTGCCCTTTAAAACAAAACAGTAAATCTGTACATTTGTTTAATAAGCATAACATCACTGGTAACTAAATCTGCAAGGAAGAGTAAAGCTTGGTTAACACAGATACAAATAATGTGCTTACATGACCATTAACATTGAACAATATTTTGTGTTCAATGTCCATCTCTTTCTGCATTTAATCCGGTTTGTTGTATATACGAACAATTTGTTAGAATTTGGTTGCTCTTTATAACATGAAGGTCCATTTAGTTTAGATCGAAAACCCACAAAATTAAATGTAATAGAACACACATCTAACAGTGCCAATACTTAGAGAAAAAAAAATTATCACCTTAGAATTTTTCCATAATTTCTGTTCTAAGAAATACATTCAAGTAATAGAGTTCCTGTAGTTGTCCTCTCGTAATTGAAAGTCTAACCAGGAAAACTGGTTCCCTGGGATTCCTGTCCGCTAAGGGCAAATGAAGTTAGGTACGAAAAGCTCTTTGCAAAAGACAGACAGGGGAGAGGAAGGAAAGGTACTCGCGGATGTGGGAAGAGGGGCAAAGATGCCAAAACAGAGAAGATGGTGTGGGATAATGGAATGAGAATTTCAACCCATCAGGGAAAGGAGGATTTTTTTTGGTGGGGAAGTGGCAAGGAAACAGGGTATGTAAGTTAGATAGATTAGAGGTGAACATCATGTAAGATATGTAGTCATGGTGTTATTGTTATGGAAATTTAATATATGATAATGAGACCCGTAGGATGTTGACATGACAGACGGACCAATATTGGATACATAAGAAAGAGTTAAGAGGACATTTGAGGCCCCAAAATCAGCAGGAAGGAAAAAGTATTGTTGAAAGAATATTGCAAATCATTCGGTATTCATCCGTCCATGATATATGAAAGCATGGTAAAAAGAGAAATTCGATAATACGATTAGGGAAAAAAACTGTAACAATAAGAAATGGAAAGCGTAGTGTATGACTGAAAATAATTGAAGGGTTTTGGGTGAAATACTTTAGAAAACGCTTAATATAAAATATTTCAGCTGATCTTCACGCATGATAGGCCAACGACAAGCAGTCTATGATAAGGCAAGTAC
>NC_090748.1:85011322-85023822 GCF_036898095.1 Palaemon carinicauda | reverse complement strand
CTTGAGAGCAAATTCGCTTTTGAGAGAAGCATATCCTGTCCATCCCGTATGAAAGAAATTTCATATGGAAAACTTTTTTATGGATTTTTAAGACACGTATATTCTGAGGAAATGTACTGAATCTTTTATTCTGCCATGATTTGAATGACTCGTACAACAAAAACTTGACCTATATTAAATATCTAAATCTAAAACTTATTGTTAATTTCTGGTTATATTAAACCATTGTTCGTGTAATATAAGATTATTATGTTGCTGCAGGTTATCTCGTAACAAAAACAATATTGGTTTTCAGTTTCGGAGTCCGGATATTACTGTAGATATATTGCGGTACTTCTCATTAGAAAAAATAGATAAAAACTCTCTCTCTCTCTCTCTCTCTCTCTCTCTCTCTCATCTCTCTCTCTCTCTCTCTCTCTCTCTCTACTCTCTCTCTCTCTCTCTCTCTCTCTCTCTCTCTCTCTCTCTCTCAACAAAAGATTTTTTGTCCTATTAAGAGCCTCTCCAAAGTTATTATTATGTCATACTTGAATTAGAAAACAACAAAGAAACATTATTATAGTTACTTAAACTCTGAATTCCTTAATCAAGAAAAGGTTTTAGTAAAAACTTGAATAAAAAAATTGTGTTTGGGTAGTTATTTTACGTACGTGGAAAATACAGTTACATATTACCTTTTTATTACATTTCCTTAGGGAAAAAATATGTTACTTTAACTAGTGAAAAAAATTAATGTTTATTTTACCCTCTTGTAATGTATATTGTCTGAAACATGTCGCAATAAAATTCATTATGAATCTTTTCCCCCTGAGAACGGATTAAAGTATTATTTTATATATCACCGCCAGATTAATCTCACACTACATTCAATATCTGTAGGTCATTAAAAGACAAAACACTTTTCCTTATGATAAAACAAAATATGTACTTTTAATGTCGGTTTTAAATCATTGGTTTTTTTTTTTTCTTTTATCCTACAATCTATTTTATTTTATGCTAATTTTATGACTCATGAACAGAGGACACTACTGTATTTAATTTTCATGTAATCGGTAAGGTATCTACGAATCCATCATATGTTTTTTGTTTGTTTTTTAACCACCAATAGTATGACAAGAACTTGGTGGTGTGATCGTCCTCGCATTGAAAAAAAGAAAAAAATTCCCACTGTTCCTTTCAAGTCACAGAATATCATTTTTTAATAACTATTTAGTAGTAAATGCAAACTCACCGTAAAGCATTGTTCGCCACCTTAACATTCCTTTTGTTGCCTAACGTGACGTTGTTTTGTATGTATAGTGTTTTTGTAGCAAATAATTAATTTCTTAAATAAGGATTCTAAGGGATGGATCAAAACGCTATACAGTACGAGACAGTATCCTCATTGGTAAGTGTCCATGAGGCTCAACACTACTATACAGTATTCTAGAAGTTTTATTCCAACTGTGACCAAGCTGTGGAATGATCTTCCTAATCGGATAGTTGGATCGATTGAACAGAAGTTCAACCTAGCAGCAATTGTTTTTCATGTTGAACAGGCTGACAATAGCCTTTTTATAGTTTATATAGGAAATATCTGTTTTGATGATGTTACTGTTTTTTAAATATTTTATTTTAATTGTTCATTATTTCTCATATCGTTTATATATTTCCACATTTCGTTTCCTCGCTGAGCTATTTTTCCCTGTTGGAGCCCTTGGGCGAATAGCATCTTGCTTTTCCAACTAGTGTTTGTAGCTTATCTAGTAATAATAATAATGATTATAATAATCAGTCTTAAAATTCAATTAGATTTTCATAGTTGAAATGCTAAAAAAGAACGAAAATGTATTATTATTATTATTATTATTGTGATTATTATTATTATTATTAATATTGTTATTATCGTGATCATCATAAATTGTCAAGATGATGAATGAATAATGTTGTTTACTCAACAAATTTTTCCTTTATAAGAATATCTCTCTCTCTCTCTCATCTCTCTCTCTCTCTCTCTCTCTCTCCTCTCTCTCTCTCTCTCTCCTCTCTCTCTCTCTCTCTCTCTCTCTTCACGTAGCCTTTAACATTATAACTGAAACGGTATTTAACTAAACAAGAGTGCAGTTTGTTAAAGAAAAAAGAACTCTTTTCGGATTTATCACTAACCTTCTTTTCTGTGTTCCAGGTATGTACGCGTTCTGCAGACGAGTAAGATAAGTAGTTATTAACAATTTTTTATCAGTCTTTTATATCATCTTTTTCGCTTTTCAACTTTTCTATTATTTGTATTATCAGTGGTATTACTAGTAATTATTATTATTTTTATTGCTGTTCAGTTTGTTATATAGGGTAGTTACTTGGTATTGTTCATAAGTGATAATAGCCCGCATTGCAAATTTCGTTGTAAAAAATAGGACTATTTTAATAATATCTGAACTGGTACTGGTTTTTTCTGCCATGCATCTATGATAATGATGATGGTGATAATGCAAACTTGATCGTTACTGGTAGTAGAAGTAGTAGTAGTAGTAGTAGTAGTAGTAGTAGTAGTAGTAGTAGGAGGAGGAGGAGGAG
Source organism: Palaemon carinicauda (assembly GCF_036898095.1). Classification (NCBI taxonomy): domain Eukaryota; kingdom Metazoa; phylum Arthropoda; class Malacostraca; order Decapoda; family Palaemonidae; genus Palaemon; species Palaemon carinicauda. Next base: position 85,021,269 of record NC_090748.1, on the reverse strand, counting down.
GAGGAGGAGGAGGAGGAGGAGGAGGAGAAGAAAACAGTCTAATAGGAGACTCCTCTTGATGATGTTATTGGCAATATTATCTTCACTGATGTTACCTACTATATTTTTCTCTTCAGATGTTGCCTAGTTTTTGATACTTTACATTACTTTTACGGTACCAAAATAATACCATTAATTCTTGATAAGCATATCCCATAGAAAATTCAATAGCCCCTTTACTCCTGCATATGATATTACCCATGGCTCCCCTTATAAAAAAATAACTATTTTTCGTTTCTCAGAGGTAGTTCTCAAGTATCCATTCAACTTATGAATAGATTAATAATGTCATGTAATGGGAGGGCTGCCATATGCCCCTAGGTTATCTGGTGATGCCTATCAAGTGATCATATTTACATAAATTATTTAAATGAGATTGGTTATGGGTCTTGTGTCTGGCTATGTTAGTGGCGTTCATATGGGACGATCTCTCTCTCTCTCTCTCTCTCTCTCTCTCTCTCTCTCTCACTCTCTCTCTCTCTCTCTCTCTCTTATATAAACCCCTATCTTCAAAAGTGGATCAAGATTAGAGGCAAGCAATTATAGACCTGTTAGTCTAACATCACATATTATGAAAGTGTATGAGAGGGTAATAAAAAAGAAAATAATGAACCATTTGGTCAAAAATAATTTGTTTAATATGGGTCAACACGGTTTCGTACCTGGAAAAAGTACACAGACCCAACTGATAGCACACTATGAAAACATTTACAAATAATATGATAAATGAAAAAGACACAGATGTGATCTATCTAGATTTTGCAAAAGCCTTTGACAAGGTAGACCATAACATATTGGAGAAAAAATGAGAAAGCATAATATTGTGGGAAAGATAGGAAAATGGGTAAAAGAATTCCTGCAAAACAGAAAAAAGATAGTGGTTGCAAATGACGAGAAATCAGATGAAGCCCAGGTAATATCTGGTGTGCCCCAAGGTACGGTATTAGCTGCACTGCTATTTGTTATCATGATCTCAGACATAGACTGTGATGTTGAAAACTCCGTAGTGAGAAGTTTCGCCGATGACACAAGAATAAGTAGAGAAATTACTTGTGATGAAGATAGGAACTCACTACAAAGAGATCTAAACAAAATATATGAATGGGCGGAGATAAATAGGATGGTATTTAACTCCGATAAATTCGAATCAATAAATTATGGAACAGAGAAGGAATGGTGTATGCATACAAGGGACCTAATAATGAGACAATCACAAACAAGGAAGCAATTAAAGACCTTGGTGTAATTTTAAATAGGAATATGTTATGCAACGACCAAATAGCAACACTGTTGGCTAAATGTAAAGCAAAAATGGGAATGTTATTCAGACACTTTAAAACAAGAAAAGCTGAACACATGATAATGCTTTACAAAACTTATGTGCGTAGTACACTCGAGTACTGCAATGTGATATGGTACCCACACTACCAAAAGGATATTGCGCAAATAGAGTGTACAAAGGTCCTATACTGCTAGAATAGAAGAAGTTAAAGGCCTTGACTACTGGGAAAGACTGCAATTTTTAAAACTATACAGTCTAGAAAGGAGAAGAGAACGCTACATGATAATACAAGCATGGAAGCAAATAGAAGGAATTGCTGAAAACATCATGGAGCTTAAAATATCAGAAAGAGCAAGCCGAGGTAGATTAATAGTGCCAAAAAGCATTCCAGGTAAACTGAGAAAGGCGCACAGGACATTAATCCACTACGCACCAGCATCGATAATGCAGCGACTATTTAATGTGCTGCCAGCTCATCTAAGAAACATATCAGGAGTGAGCGTAGATGTGTTTAAGAATCAGCTCGATAAATACCTAAGATGCATCCCAGACCATCCAAGACTGGAAGATGCAAAATACACCGGAAGATGCATTAGCAACTCTCTGGTGGATATACGAGGTGCCTCACACTCAGGGACCTGGGGGAACCCAAACAAAAAATAAGGCAATAAGGCTCTCTCTCTCTCTCTCTCTCTCTCTCTCTCTCTCTCTCTCTCTCTCTCTCTCCTCTCTCTCCTCTCCTCTCTCTCTCTCTCTCTCTATATATATATATATATATATATATATATAATATATATATATATATATATTCTATATATATATATACATATATATTATATATATATGTATATATATATATATATATATATATATATAAATATATATATTATATATATATATATTATATATATCTGTTCATTGTATATAGATATCCATTTCTTTGTTAAATAAATAAAAGAAGGAAGAATATATATATATATATATATATATATATATATATATATATATATATATATAATGTGTGTGTGTGATATATTTCTCACTAACTCGTAATTTTCAACTTTTTCGAATAAGCCACAAATGCCCTTTTATATCGAATTTGCTCTGCCGTGGGATCACAGAACCATAGGGAAAGTCCTTTGATATACAATATATATATATATATATATATATATATATATATATATATATATATATATATATATATATATATATATATATATATATATATATATATATATATATATTCTAATTAGAGGTACACTTTAAATACCTTCTCTGATAAATTCAGGTTAAAGGTTTCGTGAATCCATCAAAAACCCTAGATACTCTCTAAAATATATCAAAGGTTCTCTGAACATTGTTTTGCGTGTAATTGCATACTATTGATATCTGTTTGTTCATAAATTGTTTTTTTCCGAACAAGTATCCTTAATGAAACCCATGATGTATTGAACGTTGCGAACCACACGTCGTCGCGGCTATCGAAGCTATGGTTCTAGGACAAACCAAAATGGTGTTTCTTTTTTTTTTAATTGGTTATAACGTAATTGATGCCATTCACATCTGGGATTTTAATTTGATATCTTTTCCTATTATTGTGATTGCAAAAATTACTTTTATGTGCTTTGCAAAGGGTGGTTCAGTTACAGTGTTTTGATATATAGAAAGGTTATAGAAAGTCTATACTGTGTGAATTATGGATGTTGTTACGCGTGTTTCATTAGATAATGCTTAGATACCAATGAAATGGGTCCTAGTCCTTGTATGAAAAATAGTTAGAAGCATGTGTTCTATACAGTGAGATTAATGACCCTTTTTAAGGGTACTATGAGTGTCACAAATTGGTGACAGTATATTTCAATCACAGTGGAGACTACAAAATCTAACAATTCAGCATATTGACTGAGCAACATTGCATTTTACTTGCCTAGGGTTAAGCAGTACCTCTCGAGCGATCATGAGAGCAAGTAGGTACTCATCTGAAAGTATCGGGCTGTGTAAAGTGTATCTACAAACCTTTTTGTAATAAAGTGAAAAAAAACCCATATTCCCATGTCTCATTATCCGATGACATGGGACAAATGTAAATTGAAGTTATAGTATAGCCGACCTTACGAGAGGTGGAATTTTATATTTGACAGTAATTATTTTTCAATACTACTTTACAGCTTATTAAAGATAAGAAAGTTAATTTAACTCTCAAAGAAAGGAAGGAAATTACAGAGCAGCATTGCAAAGTAGGCCGGGTATGGTAGCATTATTTAAATTGTAATCGTTGAGGAAAATCAGATATTTCTATGCTTGTCTTAGCACGTATTCTCTCTCTCTCTCTCTCTCTCTCTCTCTCTCTCTCTCTCTCTCTCTCTCTCTCTCTCTCTCTCTCTCTCTCTCTCTCTCTCTCTCTCTCTCTCTCTCATGAAAACTTGAAATTCAAGAATCTATCATCTTTCTTGCCGTATTCAACAAAAAAATAGCATCAAATCGCATCTCTATGCAGTTGAAATCGAGTACAGCATTATTTTTGTAACTTTTACTCTTGGGTAACCGAGAAGTTTTTAAAATTCACATCACGTCTTCGCATTTGCAAATCTCTCCCCCACTCTTTCTCAGTAGTCAATGCTCTCTGATCCTTGAATAGAGTGACTTTGTGTACATTTTTGTATTTCTTTATTCATTGTTTTGTTTCTCCAAAACTTATTTATTTTGATTGATTCTAATGTTTAAATCCATTTGCATATTTTATATTAATATTTCATTATCTCTTTTGTATTTCATTTATTTCCTTATCTTCTTTCCTCGCTGGGCTGTTTTTCCCTGGTGGGGACATTGATCTTATGGTAACCTTCTTTTCCAATAGGGTTGTATCTTAGCTATTAATAATAATAATAATAATAATAATAATAATAATAATAGTTTCTTGTGTAATAACTTTCGTTTTGGTATAAGTTAATGCCATTTAGCAGTTCAATAAATTTATGATAACCTTTTCAAAGGACTTGATTATAGCCAACATGTAATCATGTGGTGTTCAAAACAGCGTGAGGCTTAATATTGCAGTATTATTCTCAGACCTGTCGTGAGTTTTCTGATTTTCAAATTTTCTTATAACCCAAGATAAATCTCACTCACTCTCATTTATTTCAAATTGGAAATAAATGAATAATGATTTTACATGATATTTATTCCATATATAATGAATGACCCGTTGCTGCTATATCTAAAGCTGTTATCTCTCTCTCTCTCTCTCTCTCTCTCTCTCTCTCTCTCTCTCTCCTCTCTCTCTCTCTCTCTCTCTCTCTCTCTGGTTTCCATAACAGTTCATGGTACCTTTGCTGATCTACGCAATGAATTAATTTAGTCAACTGTGTTGGGTTGCACCCTTTACGGAGAAGAGCATGGCACTGGGAACAGATAAAAAGAACGAAAAGAAGTAGAGTTTGTGAAATAATTACATTTATTCAATCACGCAAATGCTTATGCAGAGATATTCACACACACACATAATAATAATAATAATAATAATAGTTTCTTGTGTAATAACTTTCGTTTTGGTATAAGTTAATGCCATTTAGCAGTTCAATAAATTTATGATAACCTTTTCAAAGGACTTGATTATAGCCAACATGTAATCATGTGGTGTTCAAAACAGCGTGAGGCTTAATATTGCAGTATTATTCTCAGACCTGTCGTGAGTTTTCTGATTTTCAAATTTTCTTATAACCCAAGATAAATCTCACTCACTCTCATTTATTTCAAATTGGAAATAAATGAATAATGATTTTACATGATATTTATTCCATATATAATGAATGACCCGTTGCTGCTATATCTAAAGCTGTTATCTCTCTCTCTCTCTCTCTCTCTCTCTCTCTCTCTCTCTCTCTCTCTCTCTCTCTCTCTCTCTCTGGTTTCCATAACAGTTCATGGTACCTTTGCTGATCTACGCAATGAATTAATTTAGTCAACTGTGTTGGGTTGCACCCTTTACGGAGTAGAGCATGGCACTGGGAACAGATAAAAAGAACGAAAAGAAGTAGAGTTTGTGAAATAATTACATTTATTCAATCACGCAAATGCTTATGCAGAGATATTCACACACACACACACACACACACACACATATATATATATATATATATATATATATATATATATATATATATATATATATATATATATATATATATATATATACATATATATATGTGTGTGTGTGTGTGTGTGTAACGTCTTAAATTTAAGGTTAAGATTCGCATGTCTCCTTTTATAGGTGTTCATTTGGCCAGTTACTAATTTGTTTGCTGACTTAACTACCTCAAAGGAAATTCCGATATATTCTTCCCACTATTTTTGTGAAATATACTATTTTATTTCTAAGGGACAGTACTGCAACGTGAGTTTGATCTGTATTTTATGATTTAAATAGACATTTTTGTCTTAGAAATAGCTTTACATAATCGGGGTCTCTCTCTCTCTCTCTCTCTCTCTCTCTCTCTCTCTCTCTCTCTCTCTCTCTCTCTCTCTCTAGTCGATTCTCATGAGTGACTCTTGACCCAAAAACCTAAAAGGTGGTCTGTTTCTTTGTCGGTTTTTTTTTTTTTTTTTTTTTTGCATATTGGTTCTTGATCTAAAACGTAGCACACTCTGTGTGTGTGTGTTTTCGTGTGTGTAATTCTGCACACAAATATGATTGTATTGAGATCATCACTTTTAAGAAAACTATGAAGTACAGTTGCGAACATCAATGTAATAACCAAACAATTCATACTTGCGTATAACTTGTCTTAACTGCAATAGAATTTCATATTTACATACTTTCTGTATGCAACATTTACTCTTAAAATCTTAGTTTTTTTTTTTTTTTTTTTTTTTTTTTTTTTTTTTTTTTTTTTTTTTTTTTTTTTTCTCGACAACTCATTTAAGCAGTTTAATTCAAAAGACACTTAGTCTTGATGAGGTCTTAAGGCCAGAGGTCAAGTGGATGGGACAAACTCATTTACTTAATCGGAATAATGATGGTGACCGTCTTATTTGCTGATATTATTGTTAATTATTATTATTACTTTATTTTTTACATTAGTTTAACATTTTGAGTTCGTTTACCTATTCTTTCTTACTTTTTCATGCGGGGTTTATCTGTATATATATATAAACAGTAAATAATATATATATATATATATATATATATATATATATATATATATATATATATATATATATATATATATACATCCTTTCGTCTCATTTATTTCACAGGGCTTTTTTTAAACAATCAGCGTTATCTTTTTCTTGTGTAAGCATGGTCAGAATGATAATGATGAAGATATTAATAATAATGGTAGTCATTATAAAAGTATAATGATGATAATAGTAATTATAATTATCGTTATAATTATTTTGTTATTACTATAGCAATATTAATAATGGAAATAAGGAATTAACATTTTATTTACTATTATTAATATTCAAGAATGTTTGATATTCCAAAACCTACGCGATCATTGATAGATTAACTCCTCCAACGAAGACTATACAATTCAGGAACTCTCCATTTGATTTCACTGAGATCTTATGAAACATTAATTCATGAAATAGAATTGAATTATTTAAAAAAAAAAAATAAATAAATTCTGGGAACTCGTATGCGATGAGGCTTATGTTTGTATTTCATTATTGAGAGAAACTACAGTCATTATCAAAGCATTTATATATTTATATTAAAGAGATGTTCGGCAGAATGACATATTTAATCCCTTCATTATTATGTAAAAGAAATGGAATATTCACAGTGATTATAAAAGCATTAAATTGAAAACTGTTATGGAATAACATAATTTGGTCATAATCTCCCCGGGCATTACATTAATACTTAATCTCATCTATTAAGAATTGGAAATTGAAAAGGACTTTAAATGATGGATTTTGCATGAATATTGTAATCATCTATTATTATTATTATTATTATTATTATTATTATTATTATTATTATTATTATTACTTGCTAAGCTACAACCCTAGTTGGAAAAGCAGGATGCTATAAACCCAGGGCTCCAACAGAGAAAATAGCCCATTGAGGAAAGGAAACAAGGAAAAATTAAATATTTCAAGAACCGTAACAATATTAAAATATAAATATAAACTATAAAAAACTTTAACAAAACAGGAGGAAGAGAAATAAGACAGAATAGTGGGCTGGAGTGTACCCTCAAGCAAGAGAACTCTAACTCAAGACAGTGAAAGACCATGGTACAGAGGCTATGGCACTACCCAAGAACAATGGTTTGATTTTGGAATGGGTATTATTAACATAAATTGACATGACTCCTGCAAATTTAAACGCATTATTAGTATTTAGAATTAAAATAGAATATTCGCAAATATTTCTAAGTTACTCATTGCATGAAAAGTTTGAGTGTTGGTTCCGCCGGTACTTCATAAAGAGACTTGCTGACATCACACACACTAATGCATTTCCTAAAATGACAGGAAGCTCGTACGAAATTCTGTGTGAAGATTTTCTTCAACAATAAGTTTGCGCTATGGTAATGACCTGGCATTAATAATTTTTCCCTTATAAATGCGAGTAATATACGATTATATTGATTTCCATACAGATATCTTTTTTTTTTTGTGCGAGGTCATATGTTCGAATAGTAATGTATGTTTAAGCTGTAAGAAAATGTATTTACGTATCAGAAGATACTAGATGTACATAAGATATATGTAATATTTATATGATCATAATCATCAGCTGATACTAGTCCTTTGCAGGACAAAGGCCTCAGATATGCCCTTCCACTCGCGTCTGTGTATGGTCTTTCTTTACCATACCTGCAAATTTTCTTAGCTAGTCAATTTATCGTCTTCTCTTCCTTCTTTCTTCCCTAAATTGTTTTGCACACACACTCCTTAATATGATGTATGTATGAATATCGAAAAAATTTCCAATTCTTTCGGAAATGTTGAAATATTGCGTGAATTTTAGACCGCAATATTCTTCATATTAAGTATACAATTACCCCCAACCCCCATTGGTAACAACAACGACATATACTCATAATTGAATGTAGGAATGTTTCAGTTGCTTCAAATCTCTCTCTCTCTCTCTCTCTCTCTCTCTCTCTCTCTCTCTCTCTCTCTCTCTCTCTCTCTCTCACACACACACACACACATACACACACGCAAGAGCTTTAGTGTCCACTATGTAAACGTTTGTAACTCTTATGATGGAGTATAATTGAAGATAACATTTCTAACAACCTATGCTAAAGTAATATTTTTCTTGTAAATGCGCGATATTTTTCAAGTATTTGAACCTTCTTTCCGTGTAAAATTTTGCTCTTTAATAACAGTTTGGTATGTCATCTAAGAGTCGATGATGGTTTTGTGAAATTCATTTTTTGAATAGATGTAAAACACATACCGAGCAAGGTGAGTATATATATATATATATATATATATATATATATATATATATATATATATATATATATATATATATATATATATATATATATATATAAATATATATATATATATATATATATATATATATATATATATATATATATATATGTGTGTGTGTGTGTGTGTGTGTGTGTGTGTGTGTGTGTATATATATGTATGTATGTATATCTACATATATATTCATCATCATCATCATCAGCTCCTCCTACACCTATTGACGCAAAGGGCATCGGTTAAATTTCGTCAGTCGTCTCTATCTTGAACTTTTAAATCAATACTTCTCCATTCATCATCATCTACTTCACGCTTCATTTTCCTCAGCCATGTAGGCTTGGGTCCTCCAACTCTTCTAGTGCCTTTAGGAGCCCAGTTGAAAGTTTGGTGAACTAATACACATACACACACAAATATATATATATATATATATATATATATATATATATATATATATATATATATATATATATATATATAAACAGTCAATAATTAAGAAAAGAGTGAAATATTAGTACCGATGAGTACAGTAGGAGGAGCACAAACGTCGAATTCGAATTTGCAAATATATATAGTCTCACTTGGATAACCTGCGGTTAATTACTGTACATTTTTTTATGTTATTTTCCAAAGTTTGTGTTGAAATCCTTAGCAAAATTTTATTTAATAAAACTGACTTAGATTATCTTTCTTTCCAAAATATTATTGGGTTATAGAAAGTATTTGTTTTTTGCCTGATTGTGTTCCATTACATGAATAAAATTTGCACTGTTATTCTGAACATACTGTCCATTTTTTCTTAGAAATTGTTTCAAGAGTTCTCTCAATTTGACTAATATGAAAAATAATCACAAAGGTTATATGGGATATGATAAATTTACCCTTTATTAACATCGGTAAAGATGTTCGTAACCTCATTTCTAATGTATCATTGATTATTTTATTTAAATTTTTAGTTAACTCCATAGTTCTTTAGTAAATAGAGAAAATCTGTAAACAGCGAGGGATTTAAGATCAAATAAAGAAATAAAAAAACCAGAAGACAGCAATCAAGTATATTTCTGAATTAAGTGTCAATGTTCTAATTATTTCTTTTCTAGTAAGAATAAAATCGAATATGTTGTGTTATAAACTATTTCATAGAATTAATCCACAAAGGAAA
>NC_090748.1:84979170-85001670 GCF_036898095.1 Palaemon carinicauda | reverse complement strand
AAGATGTTCGTAACCTCATTTCTAATGTATCATTGATTATTTTATTTAAATTTTTAGTTAACTCCATAGTTCTTTAGTAAATAGAGAAAATCTGTAAACAGCGAGGGATTTAAGATCAAATAAAGAAATAAAAAAACCAGAAGACAGCAATCAAGTATATTTCTGAATTAAGTGTCAATGTTCTAATTATTTCTTTTCTAGTAAGAATAAAATCGAATATGTTGTGTTATAAACTATTTCATAGAATTAATCCACAAAGGAAACACTACCACACGTAGCAAATTAATCCAATTGCGTTTGTAATTCAGTTAGGACCAGTTGATAACTTTGCATTAATGTCTAGTACATTGTATTGTTCGATTGTTTACTTGTTCATGTTTTCATCATTCATTTTGTATAATGCTCAGTTTTATTTCCTATTTTCCTCATTCTATAGAAGCTTGTTTATGAAGTTGGTGGCTGTGTAATAGCCTTCAGCTTTATGTGAATAGAAGACGATATTAGAATGTGTGCATGAACTACCCTTATTTTGAAAACACTTATTATTTTAACCAAAACCTTATTTGTTGTTAATTATGAAGAGACGGACAAATTTATCAAGAATAGTTGATGAAGAAATTGCCCTTTAGTTTAATAAGATTTTGAACACGGTTCATAAAGATCTCTTTGCCTCCAGTATTTTACTAACCTCATGATATATATCTATCTATCTTTCTATGTAATGCAATATCATGGTCAACCGTTCTTGATAAATTTGACCGTCCCTTTAAAATCAACAACAAATAAGGTTTTGGTACAACAATAAGCGTTTTCAGATTAAGGTACAGTAGTATTAAATTAAAAGCTTTAACTTACCATAAAAATCATGTTTAGATTTACCCAATTAATTCAATTATATGAATAGCACCAAATTAAATTAGGCGGGAAGAAAATTAATTACGAAATAGAATAGCCAACTTACCTTAATCTAATTTTCTAAATCACGGCTCGTGTGATTAAGCTTCCTCTAATGAAGGCAATTAACAAGTCATTTATCCAATTACTTGCATAAAAGGAAATTCCCCTGATTAAGGCAACCTTTTAGGTGTTTTATTCTAACGTGGAATAATGGGAAGTTGTCCAATGAAATGAATAGTAATAATCTTGGTTTACCATTTTGTCTAAACTCTTTAGTAATATAGTTATTGCGATCGTTTTGCTTCTATTTTGCTTCAAATTTCTATTTTAGTTCTTATTAACTATGTTTTTAATAATTATTTCGAATTATTTCTATGAAAGTCTTTATAAAGTTACTTAAAGTAATTTTACTTTGAGTTCAGTTTCTTTCATTTCATTTCATGCGTATATTTTATTCTTAAGAAAATACAAACCTTTGTGAAGTTTAGACTATGGTTTCCTATGGTTTGTCCGCCTTTTAGTCTGTACGTGACTCTGTCTGTGCACAAATGTGGCTGTGACATTTCTTTCTATGTGGTTGAAGATTTTTTAGTCAAACTTTTGCTCAATGATGTCATTATACATAGATTTGTATGAAGGAAGATTATTATTATTATTATTATTATTATTATTATTATTATTATTATTATTTGTCAGTTCATATGGTATACTTGGTTTGTTTTTGTAACTCCCACACAGCTAAAGAAATTTAAGTCCAACTTAACGCATAGATGTGCGACAAGAAATATTGTCCATTTCCTTGTCTGTTCTGTTTGTCAGTCCAGTAATGTTTATTGCTCACGTAACATTTTAACTTTATTTGTGTTTGTAAAGAAGTTAAACAGGGTGCAAAGGTAAACCATCGTATGTTTATATGAATGAAGATAAATTATTCGTCTCCTTGTCTGTCAGTTTGTATCTAAGATTTTATCTTTGACCACAACATTTGAACTATAAGAGATACATTCGTCATATTTGACATGCAGTACAAACTTTGCTAATGGAAGCGTCTCAGATGTCAAAAAGATTAATAACTGCGTCCTTGACCTTTAACGATAGTCGGTTACTTTTCCAAAGTGTTAATTCAGTATCCCTTGACAGCGTGTATCAATCAGATTAATAGAAATTAATTATTCGGGAACTTGTAGGTGACATTCTTGTGAGAGGAAAATTTTGTGTCGCGTCATCCATGAAATGATAAGAAATAAGGTATTATTGTCCATTTTATATGAGAGGGTTGTGCTATTCATTTTCTTTGATTCCAGTCCCTCTTCTTAATATTTCTGCTTGTGATAGTTGGTTTTTCAAAGAATTCTTTCACTTTTATTGATTAACCAAAGTTTTTTCCTAACTTTATTACTAGTTATATGATTATCATCTTTTCTTTTAGTTTTTTCCTGGCAGTTCTACATAATATAGGTTTTTCCTGTGCAGTTTTCTTGAGTTTTTCTATTGATTATTTTTGCCCAGTATAAGTTCATTTACGCAATCATTCTCTCTCTCTCTCTCTCTCCTCTCTCTCTCTCTCTCTCTCTGTACCCTATTTCTTCTGAAGCATTCTTCTTCTTGTCAAGGAGCTAGACAGATTAAGGCCATCGATAAGGACCATATGACGGCCTGGATTGCTTTCCAGTTGATGGCCAATTTCCCAATTGATTTATTCATTATCTCTCTCCCTCATATACATAATCAGATAAGGATTTTATATATATATATAATATATATATATAGATAGATAGATAGATAGATAGATAGATGTATATATATGAGCGTGTATTATATATATATATATATATATGTATATATATGTGTATATATATATATATATATATATGTATAATATATGTGTGTGTGTGTATATATATATATATATATATATATCTGTGTGTGTGTTTTGTGTTGTCACCTGGAAATCCAAAGTGATAGTGTCAGTAGCTTTACGTATAAAATCGGATAGAAAATGCATAATGTAACAAAAGAATCAATTATTTATTGTCCAAGTGGCAACGGTCCTAAAACATTGCAGTTGCATGCCTTAGATTTTAACTTTTCAACTACTATTTGACTAAAGAAGAAATCATCTCTTGATGACATCTCTGGCTGCTGCAAGATGACTGAACTGATATTTATGCTAACAATAAATTTTGTAAAAAAAAAAAGAAAAATCATAATAAGGAAATGTACATAACATTAAATTAGTCAGGCGTTATTATATCCCTACATTAAGGGGTCATATCACATGCTTTTGTAATTATCAACCACAGTTATTGGCGGTGGGCCTGACCTTTGACTTGATTGTCCAATTGCAAGATAGAAGTTTTCACAGTTGTTGGCAGTGGGTCAAACTGCGAGGCAGCAACTATCCTTTAAGTAGCTTTCTACGACACGCAAACTTACGATACGATTATAGTATTCTTACACCCCCCTATCACAGGGCGAATATATGTATATATATATATATGTGTGTGTGTGTGTGTGGGTTTGTGTGTGTGTGTATATATATATATATATATATATACATATATATATATATGTATATATATATACATATATATATATATATATATATATATTGAAAAGGGCAAATATTGAAACATGAAGGAATAAAATGGTGAAATTTATTCCTATTTTGAGCTTCAGAATTGTAAAGTAGACTGTGATTCTGAAATCAGAGGCTGTAATTTTTTTCAGCGTTCGATTCCATTTGCCGTCTCTAAGTTCACCCGGCTGTAAATAGGCGTTAGATATTTCCTAGCTCAAGATATAGGATTTGAGTGGGGGTTGGCTATCAACCATATGTATGAAAAAACTTGCTGAGATGCAAGAGCACTGAATTCTAGCAACATTCCTTTAAGGGTGGAAAAGTGTGGTAACAAATTTAGATACAAATATATATATATATATATATATATATGTATATGTATATATATATATATATATATATATATTCACATACAGTATAATATGTGTGTGCCTGTATGTCCACTCGGATGCTCAAGATATTATACGAGAAGATCAACTAAAGACTAATCCATGACCTCCTCCGCTTTCATCCCCGAGACACGCCCTTCTAGATCTTCTTAATTACCTTCCTTGGATGTATTCAGTGTCTTCGGAGTGTTCATTAATCCTCTTTTCCATGTTGTCATATATGATCTTCCATATAATTTACGTTTATGGGTTACGACCATGTATCCATTATATTTTTTTCAGCATTCGATGAGTGTGTTCTCTACGATAAGGCTCGAAGTTTTTTTGGAGCATCGGTAAGGTTTTTTTTTCCCAGTTGGTTATATGGTATTTAATGCAGCAGTGCTTAATTGTGGGTCAAGTTTGGTTAGTGTATTTGATGTTTCGCCTATGTAGTTTTGTTTTATTTTTTCGAAGTTTGGTAGTTTATCCAACTTGTTTTGGAGAAAATGCTATGGCTCAAACTACAGTCGTCGGAATAAATGTAAAGGAACAACACATAAGAGATTATTTTTCAACCTCTGATGATTGCGTGAGATGATAGAAGCTGGGTGTTCATCTGCATATACGGCTATATATATATATATATATATATATATGTATATATATATAGATAGATAGATAGATAGACAGATATAGATATATAGATATATATATATATATATATATAAATAGATAGATAGATAGATAGATAGATAGATATAAAGAAGAATAAACTTGAGATGGATAGCTTTTATTAAATAAAATCAGATTTTGAAGAGTATATTGCCATTTTTTCTAAAACAAAAAGTACTTTATCAGTATTAACTTATGCCTTAGAAACTTGGAACCTTACTAATCTTAGAGCATAAGCTACTTACAGCTCAAGAGGTATGGAAAGAATAATGATAGGAATAACACTAAGAGGCAGAAAAGAGCACCATGGATACGAGAGCGAGCAAACGAAAGTAGAGGACCTATAATGAGAATGATAGATAATAAATGGGCGTTAGAAATAACAGAAAGGGTCCTTACAGATTGCAAAGGAATCAGAGGAAGGAAGATAAGACGATGGATTGACGAGCTAAGAGATTTGTCGGTATAAGACTGGCTCTGAAAGACCATAAGCAATAGCGAATGGAAGGACATGTCTTGGGTCTTTGATTTGCAGTGGACCAGTTACGGCTGATAATACATACATACACAAACGCACGCACACACACATATGCATATATATATACATATATATATATATATATATATGTATGTATGTGTGTGTATATATATATATATATATATATTCACAAGGTGAATTTAGCCTTCTGGTATCTTACAAAGTCCTCACTTGTATGTACCTATAATTGTCCCAAATGTTATTTAGGAACATATTCGATGGCTCTAATCGACTCTTGATATTCTCCATTTACTCCCATTGACGTGGCAGTCAACAGAATTGATATGCTTTGATTAAAAAAGGAATTTTCCTAGATGTGTAATCAGTCATGCATGCAACCTATTAATTATAGCAAATTTCAAAACTTTAGCCTAATCATCCTAATCTCTATTCGTCACCTCCCCTTAAGTCAATTTTCATTAAACAACTATCCTTAGGTCTAAATAATTCATCAACATCGGGTCCTTTATATATTACCTAACAGATCTTTGCTGCATATAGTAATCTGTTAACCACCATGTAAAGAATCCGACTTTGAGCCCTCTCCAACATTTTATTTAAAGTCTAGGATTATACCTTAATCAGGAAGGTGCTTGCTTTTGTCTGTTGTTTGCTCTCTTGTATTCTGTGAATTATTTTATTGTATTATGCAAGAAAGACCATAAACAGACACAGGAGGAAGGACATGGGTGAAGCCTGTGTTCTGCAGATGACTAGTAACTAGTACTAATTATCTATCTATCTATCTATCTATATATATATATATATATATATGTGTGTGTGTGTGTGTGTGTGTGTATTATATATATATATATATATATATATTGAGAGAGAGAGCACGAATCAGAAAGAAAAAGAGACTACTTATTACGTAACTACTCCGTAACCTCTCTCTCTCTCTCTCTCTCTCTCTCTCTCTCTCTCTCTCTGTCAGTGGAGAACTTTGTAAGTACATATTTTTTATTCACCTTGTTTCCCCTTTTACCCCGGAGAAAGCCCTTTGGAGTCGAAAAGAAAACAGTCTTTTAATTTTATCCTCCGAAGTTGTTTCGAAGAAGAAGCCCTTCAGATATATCTCATTAAATGACATCGCTTCGATAACCCCGAAAAGTACCTGGAGACTTAGTTCCTGTATAAGAGGATCGATGGAAGTTCGTACCTCTTCGGATTTATTTTTGTACTTTTATATTGTTATATTTTGTGGGAAAATGTAGATTTTTCACGTAAAATCTTTTTTAAAGGCGTGAGGTGCTTTCATGTTTTCCGTGATTATGCTGTTGCTTATTGGGTTATTTCTTATATGTGTATATATATATATATATATATACAGTGTGTATATATATATATATATATATAAATATATATATATACATATATATACAGTGTGTATATATATATATATATATAGATATATATATATATACATATATATACAGTATATATGTATATATATACATATATATATATATATATATATATGCATACATACGTATATATATATACATTTATATATATATATATATATATATATGTACTCTATGTGTGTGTTCTTCTATCGACCTTTTTATCCCATTGTATAACAAGGTCGGCCGCTTAAGGCAACTTAGATACTTTAGTAAATGAACATAATGACATTTTGATCATCATTTGCCTAAAGGTTTTGTTGTTTCCTCCTCTTTTATAAGAAATGTATATAAAGAGTATGTAGTGTGCACATTTGCCAGATCTTTGTAAAGACAAAGAATAATATGCATGAGTGGGTTAACTTAATCATTTTTAGAATAAACTCGTAGAAGAAGAGTGTCTATGTTGCATCTCCAATTAGGATTTTAAGATTCCAATGAAATAAAGATAATCAAGAATTCCAATATTGTCAAGTCCATTTTATAATAGGCGTTTATTTTACATTCACAGATACCTTATACGTCATTAACGATATTGTGTACTGTGTATGTTAGGTGTCTGGAAAATCTTGAGAAATGTAATTGTGTGTTGATGTGTATGCGTCTCGAGTCGCATAATAAAAAGAACAACATTAGAGTAAAAAAGACATGCTATTTGGTGGTGAAATTATATCATTTACTCATGTGCACACACACCATTGTATGTTCCATAGACAGAAAGAAAAAAAAATATATGATATATAATTTGATAGATGAATATTTTGCTTATTACCAGTCTGGGTGTTATTGCTATTACCCCGCCATATATGGTGCATTGTTGGCATTAATGGAGGGTCTCTACAACGTCCAATGCGACACCAACTTTTTTGTTTTCTATCTTACTTCGGTTCTTACTCGCTTTTTTATTTTTCTGTCGATATTTTCTTCAAATTGTTTTCTAGTATCACAGTGGGATTTTCCCCCAGTTGTTCTTCGGCTCTGAATGGCTTCCTGCACTGTTTATAATTCAAAAGAAAACATTCTGCATGTTAAGCTCATAGAGAGGATCAATGTGAGAAGAGAGAGAGAGAGAGAGAGAGAGAGAGAGAGAGAGAGAGAGGGCGGGTTGAAATTACTACTACTTCTACTACTACTACTACTACTACTACTACTTGCTAAACTATAACCCCGGTTGGAAAACAGGATGCTATATGCCCAAGGGCTCTAACAGGGAAAAATAGCCCATTTAGGAAAAGAAATACATCAACTATATGAAACGTTATGATTGAGAAATATTAAATATCTTACTATCAGTAACAACGACATTGAAATAGCTGCCATAAAAGGTGAAGAGAGAGACTCTGGTCAGCCTGTTTAGCACATAAACATTCGCTGAAATTTTTAACTCCTGAAGTGTCACCGTTTCAACTGCCCTAATAAACACCTTATAGTTATAAGGTGTTGATTAGAGAGAGAGAGAGAGAGAGAGAGAGAGAGAGAGAGAGAGAGAGAGAGAGATATTTCAACCCATTCAATTTAGCAATAATTTTACGATAAACAAAATGTATAATTGCCAGAATACGCTCCCGCACTGTTGACTCGCTTGGGAGTCATGTGATTCACAATGATGTCATATTCAAAATTCATTCTTTTTTTTTTTTTTGTGCCCAACGTGTATCCATAGCTTTCTTCATTTTTTCTAAGTTCCAAAAAGGTAAATGAAAAAAAAGGGTGTGTTGTCAGGCAAATATCTCTAAAAGTACAGTATGACGTTAAAAAGGACATCGGAGAAGGAGACCCAAACCTCATCACCAGGCTTTAAAGGCTTAAATACACGTTCAAAAAAATCGTCAAAATTTTGCTTCAAAATTTTGATGCAAAATTTTGACGATGTTTTTTGAGCGTGTATGGGCCCCTTAAGAACGTTGAATAGTGCAGTTGCTTTCATGCTGTTGAATTTTGATGAATGATTTGGCAAAATTGTTGAATGCGTGATGTACAGAACCATTGTTGTTCAAGTTTTTCAAGTCGCAATAGTTATTTTTTCAAGTAATTTTCTAAGGTTACTTTCAAAAGATAATGTTTTTCTTAACGTAATTATTCCTCTTCATATTACAGAATTTATTTTTTCAGACTATAATGGTGTTAAACCTAACTTCGAAATTTCTTCGGCATGGTTTGTTTTAACGAAAAATTAGTCCTTTTTGGATCATACTCTAATGGTCAGCAGGCTCCAAATTTTTCTTTTTAAATAATTTTTCAAATTCAGCGCTAACGATGAAAGGGAGGAAGACCACCAATAATTGAGACTTGTTTTTCCTTAACTTAGAGAGAGAGAGAGAGAGAGAGAGAGAGAGAGACAGAGAGAGAGAGAGAGAGAGAGAGAGAGAGAGAGAGAGAGAAGGTTCATAATTCAGTAGATGCAGAATCGATAATGGTGATGTCGCTAATTGGATATCAAAACCAGCTCCCCTTCCAGCAAAAAAATTATTAATAATAAAACAAAGGACGGCGAAGTAATAAGAGTTGCTTCGATTTTTTTTTTACACAGAAAACGTATGGTTAGTAACCAAGTCCAAAATAAATATTAAGCATTAAGTTATTAATATAAAAAATATTTAGTGGGACCAGGATGCAGGGATACATACAAATGTCAAGATTAGTAAATTTGGACAGAGAATTGGTGTCAAGGATTTTTCTGACAGTGTTTGAAACACTGTAATCATTAAGTGAATAAAAGTGAATTCTCTGGTGTTAGATGTCAGTATTTTTCAAGTATAATAACAAAAATGTCACATTAATGAACTTCATTGTTTGGGGCCATTGTTAGTATTTAAACCCGTTACAAATAATACAAGTGCCATATTATAGAAAGGAATTATTGGTTCGAGACAGCGCCTTTCTCTAGTGAAAGTTAGACTCAAAATGTCTGTGTAAAATTAGGGTTATTTTAATGAAGGAAAACGAATGTTTTGGATATAACTAGGGTAAACAATTGGAGTTAATAAAAAGATAAATTACTTTGCGCAATGTAGGCAAAATTATGTCGTTGATGTTAGTGAAGGAAGTAAGTGGATAGTGCTGACACAATAGCAGAAAGGATAGTAATCTTCTACATTTAAATTGGTCACAATTGTATACAGGGGCTGGGCGTGTTGTTCTCTTGAATGGCAATCTTGTCAGCATAATTGATAGGTGTATCCTTTCTCGTGTGTTAAGACAGTCATCGCCATTCGTCATCTTCTACGCCTATTGATGCAAAGGGCCTCAATTAGATTTCGCCAGTTAAGACCGAGTGAAGAACAAACGCGGTTTCATTGTGATTGTAGAATATTATTTGGAGAGAAAGGAGGTTTATTATTTTTGGGAAAGTAATAAATCATAATTATCATGGAATAACTATACTCACCTAAGAGCATTTGCTCACAGAATTTGTGTTTCAACTAAAAAGGAATAAATTTTGACCATAAAAGGTATTTTATAATTTACATCATCCATTGCATTCAGATCTTCCCAGACTTTACTATGTTGTACGTAGTTCTAAGTATTTAGTGAATTCTAACAGTCATGCATTCTCCATCATAAGGCACAATACTACACAGTATTATAGAAGTTTTATTTCAGCTGTTACCAGATTGTGGAGTGATCTTCCTAATCTAGCGGTTGAATCTGTGAACTTCAAACCTCTTGTTTTCTTTATTTTAAGTCTCGTTTTATTTTAACAATGATACTTATTTTTAATATTTTTATATATCTTATTGATTACTTTTTGTTTTAATTTAATGCTCTCCTCACTGGGGTGCTTTCCCTGTTTAAGCCCTTGGGAATGTAGCATTCAGCTTTTTCCACCAGGATTGTAGCTTAGCTAGTAACAATGTTACTAATAATGGAGGGATAAGCATTGGTAAAACCTATGTTTTATTGAAATAATTAAAACGACTGTGTTTGATGTAGATAGTATTGTACTGAATGTTAGTGATAGCAACAAAGTAGCAGTGATGCATTCACTGTTAGCACTAAAGTATCACTTTATGAAGGCTTCCATAATGTAATTGGTGATGAATTACTTTAGGAAATTGGATAGGAGAGTTTGTCACAATCTTCAAAAGAAGTAACCGATATCTCGGGGAGTTTGTTACAGTCTTCAAAAGAAGTAACCGATATCAGCGAGAGAATTACTTCCCACTGAATTATTTTTGTTATTTCTGAAAAACCTGAAATCTTTAGAAAATAGCGAATTAGAGGAAACGGATACAAGTTGCCAACTGAGTGTCAGTAATAGTAATCGGTCGCCGGTGTTAGGAGAGACGGGTCAGTGTCAGTGTGTGAAACAAGATACAAGTGTCAGGATTATGCAGATGAGAGAGGGAACCGTATCGGGAAAGGGTTAATGAACTGCGAGGGTTCCTGAACCCCTTAATCGAATTACTTCAAAGTCAACACCATCAGCAGTGTTTTGGGTGTGAGAGAAAGTGGTGTCCATGGTAAGGTAGTTCATTTGAAATGCTTCGGATTCTTATTATTATTATTATTATTATTATTATTATTATTATTATTATTATTATTATTATTATTATTATTATTGTTATTTTCATCGGTATTATTAGTGGAACTGTGCCATTGCAGAGTTTTACTTTTTATATCTAACAATGAAGAGAGTGTGAACTAGTTGATTCAGTCATATTTTGCCTCTCTCTCTCTCTCTCTCTCTCTCTCTCTCTCTCTCTCTCATAAAAGGAGTAGAATATCCAAAATGATTAATGATGCAGCAATCATCTCAAATGGAAGAAGAAGTCTTGCTTTAATCTTCTGCCCATTTCATTCTTTTTCCATGTAGAGTGGGCGAGAACCGCTCATTTAACAGTAGGGGTTATAGGAAAAACATGAATCAAGGAAATGAACCGTTCCAAACTCATAGGGTGCGGCCGTAATTGAACAAAGGAAAACGTTAAAAGGTAATTGGAAATAGAGAGAAATATGAACGAAAGAGAAGGGTGTGAACTGCAATTAATAGTTCGGTTTGACTTCACATACGCAATGAGATGCATCGCTCCTACAGAACTATTCGCTATTCCTTTTCCTGTTGATAAGGTAGCCTTGCCGGAATTAATTTTGAAAACAAACTTTGTCAACTCAGAATCATTTCCTTACTATAAAGAACATCTTCTGTATGAATCCACGACCAATGCTTTTTTTTTTTTTTTTTTCAACAACCAGTTGAGATTGCATAGATATTCCCACAAACAATAATTTCCTTTGGGATTGTAACCTCCTACAGCGGGCTAATACTTTACCCACTCAATTATAGGAGCCGCATGTTTAACTGCATATTCAGTGAACCATAAATGGAGCCTCTCCTTTACCTATGGCTACTCACCGCCAGTGAGCAGACACTTTGACGTTTCTCACCAATTGGTCTGATGTGATGTACACATGTTAATCATTCAGTATCACGTGAAGAAATACATTGAAATATTTTGCCTTCTTGCAATATGCCTGTGTAGGTAGTCAATTCTGGCATTAAAGGACCGAGAATACTACCATACGTAATATATTGTATATATTTTAAATAAAATTCAGTAGAAAAATGGATGTTATGTCTGTCATAAACTCGATAGCATACCTCTTTTAGAAGCTGGAACCAAACGTTACTTCTTAGCTATGTATTAATTCCATAAAAATGGAGTGTATTGGGGCCGAGCAAACACCTGCCGGTAATCACCTAAAAGCTTTTTTCTTTTACACGACGACATTCGATCTCACAGAAGTGTTAGCACTGCGCCGAGGAAGTATTAAGAAACAACACTCGTGTGAATACCTGGCGCGGTTGGCAGGAACCTTTGAACTTTTCCTACGGACGTTGCCACCCGCCTTCCCCTCGTCTTGGAAGGGAGGCAATTGGCCTGTGTTGCGTTAGTGGTTTTTCCAGGGAATGTTTTATTTCTTAAATTTTTTTTCTTACATTTTTTTTTTCTTATCTTTCTACTGAATGTTTTTTCTTCCTACTTACTTAATGTTTTTGCTCTATCTTCGCCAGAGACCAATTCTTATACAATCCTGTTTTAGTATTTTCCTACTGAATGTTTTTTCTTTCTATTCAATGATTTTGCTCTATCTTCGCCAGGGACAAATTCTTATACAATCCTGTTTTAGTATTTTCCTTAGGTAGATGTATTTTTATAATTTTCAATCTCTCTCTCTCTCTCTCTCTCTCTCTCTCTCTCTCTCTCTCTCTCTTAATTATGTTTTAGTATTTTCGTTCTAAATATATTTTTATATAAGTCTCTCTCTCTCTCTCTCTCTCTCTCTCTCTCTCTCTCTCTCTCTTAATTATGTTTTAGTATTTTCCTTCTAAATATATTTTTATATAAGTCTCTCTCTCTCTCTCTCTCTCTCTCTCTCTCTCTCTGTGAGACAATTTCCCCATCATAAGATAATCTCCTACTCTCTGAAAATGAAGCTCTGTACTCTCCAAGTCATTCCGTAGACGGAATTGTCCCTTCTCCTGTAGAGAATGAGACGCCATTAGACGGTGTGTCATAAAATATTCAGATGTTCTACCTCCACAAACAGAATGGAATCCATTTTTCTCTGTTTTTAGTTTTGAGGCATTGTTGCCATAAGTGTCTCCTGCAAATAATGGTAAATCTAACCAGAATAATAACAG
The DNA here is from genome assembly GCF_036898095.1 of Palaemon carinicauda. Lineage (NCBI taxonomy): Eukaryota > Metazoa > Arthropoda > Malacostraca > Decapoda > Palaemonidae > Palaemon > Palaemon carinicauda. Next base: position 84,988,562 of record NC_090748.1, on the reverse strand, counting down.
TATAAACAATGGAATCCATTTTTCTCTTTTTAGTTTTGAGGCATTGTTGCCATAAGTGTCTCCTGCAAATAATGGTAAATCTAACCAGAATAATAACAGTATAAACAATGGAATCCATTTTTCTCTGTTTTTAGTTTTGAGGCATTGTTGCCATAAGTGTCTCCTGCAAATAATGGTAAATCTAACCAGAATAATAACAGTATAAACAATGGAATCCATTTTTCTCTGTTTTTAGTTTTGAGGCATTGTTGCCATAAGTGTCTCCTATAAATAATGGTAAATCTAACCAGTATAATAACAGTATAAAGAACAAAAATGCGGCAGCCTCCACCGAAGAAGAGCAATCTAATCTTCAAAGGATTCTTTTTCAGAATTATGAATTTCTATATCTAAAAATCTTATCCCTTTGTGAAATTTTATTAAAAATTCTCACTCCGTGTACTTTGTGCTACCCTGCTTTGAAACTAGACAAACAAACAAACCTAATTGGTAAACAAACAAACCTAATTGGAAACACCAACTTCCGTGGCAGAGATAATCACATTATAATTGCTCATGTATTTCTAATAAGTACTAAATTACAAAAATATATTTCACATCCGTTCTTCCATTTGAGGCAGAATTGTAATTTATGATAATAATGCTAACAGTAATTATCCTTTTCAACAATTGAAAACGCTCTTGATTAAGTTCTAGTAGAAGTCAACCTGGTGTATACTTTTTTTCTTTTAAAGGTAAACGCTGTAATGATATAGGTTTCGCTATATAACCTCGTTCCTAACATATTAATTCCATTGTGTTGTAAATTACGATTCTAGGAATTTTGTAAGCTCATAGCTGAATAAGAATATGGAAAAGAGTAATAAGTGTAATATTAATCAAATAAATATCACCACAATTTACATGTCTCTCGTCATCATCAAACATTGGACTGGAAATGATTAGATGTCTGGTAAGAACAAACTGCGCATAAAATATAGAAAAGCCAAGAGAGAGAAAGGCTTAAACCATTTGCCGTTTTTTACTGTGATTTATTCATAATTTTTAGCAATCCTTTCTTGTTTGTTAAGGTCTGGAGTTTAATCAGTGTGTTCTCATAATTAAGAGCTTGGGATTAAAGTTCTGCATAGTAATTAAATTTACATAATAAGATTAATTGAGAGAGGGAGAGAGAGGAGAGCTATATTGTAAAATGTTTACACTTTGTACAGTAAAATGAAGCTAATAAGAGTTAGAGAAGATATTGTATAGGAGACTTTATAAAGTAAAGAGAGAGAAAGAGATTGAGAAAAAGCAAGCCATTAAATAGTTAAAAGACTTCGATACTTATAGACAATTTCCTTGAGGATATATATATATATATATATATATACATATATACATAACAATTTATGTAATTTATGTGTGAGTTTATGTGTGTTTAAACATGCTCACTCGTTTTTATTATTTGTTGTTGAAAAGGTGTGTGTGTATATATTATATATATATATATATGTGTGTGTGTGTGTGTATATATATATATATACTCTCTCTCCCCCCCTCTCTCTCTCTCTCTCTCTCTCTCTCTCTATATATATATATATATATATATACATATATACATATATATATATATATATATATTTATATATGTGTGTGTGTGCGCTTGTGTAATGACTGCAAGTTAGTGAACACTTAGCATAAGAGAGAGAGAGAGAGAGATTTAGCATAAAGAACACACTGAATAAGAAAAAAAAATAATGAATGGGCAGTATGCAGCACTTAGCATGTACTTTACTTTGCCCAATTCTTAATGAATCCTGATGGAGTGAGGTTCCTACACGCAAGGAAGCTATTCATATGATTACATCGATGAATAACCTGAGAGGGTCACCTATTATCCCATTCCTTTCTGTCTTCTCTTTTGCGCTTCCCCTCCTTTCATTCATTTCGTTATCTTTTTTTCATCTGCTTTGTTTTCGTTGAATCTACTAAGGACAATTATTGCATCCTGTTTTTCCAACTAGGATTGTAAATTAGCATGTAATAATAATAATAATAATGATAATAATAATAATAATAATAATAATTTGCTGCCCTCTGACGAGGTACCTCATGGAAACATTTTTTATTCTTCGTCTTATGTGTATATACAATATATATATATATATATATATATACAATTTATATATATATGTGTGTGTGTGTATATATATATATATATATATAGTGTGTGTGTGTGTGTGTGTGTGTGTGTGTGTAGTGCGTAGTGCGTAGTGTTTCGATAATAAAGTTTCTTTATACAGTCAGTGATTCAATATAGTATTAATGGTTTTTTTTTATTTATTAATGATTATATATCTCAATATAATTATTTTCCCGACCGGACATGCTGCCTTTCGTGAAGTCTATTGCTTTAAAGCATTATTCCTTTTTTATATATGTTAATTTAAGAAACAGAATAACGATAACTACCTCTATATCATACTAAAACTGCTTTTGAGGGGAAAACACATCCATATCAAAAATTTAACAGAAACAGCATACTCATTGAAAAAAGAAGATCGTTCTGATGCAATTGAAATAAAAAGAGGGAACATTTTTTCAAGTTCATTTAGAAAAAAAAGTGTGTCAGACCCAACATTACAGTATTTTTACGGCCATTCAAATGAAGTGCCGTTTCAACGCTTAAAGCCCGAATTTTTAGGCAATATATTGTTATGTCTTTTTTCGGTTACCCTTTCCAGTTTCTTTGCGTTTAATTAAAATAAAATCTCTTATCTTTTCTAAGTTATTGTTTACGGTGAGTGACTATATAGGCGATTTTTTCATGTTTTTGATCACTGTTGTTGTGGCTGGTATTATTATTATTATTATTATTATTATTATTATTATTATTATTATTATTCTGTCATTACTACTCCCCACAGTATATTCAAAATGAAGCCACAATTATTTTCCCCCTTTTTAGCGACTATTGTAACTACACTAACTATTTTTATACCTTTTGTTCAGCGGGAACTATCCAAGCGGTAATGCCCTGACAGGTAACCGCTTTAAATTCTTTTTCCAAGTGACGTATTTTCAAATTAGATTAGTTAATTTTCAAAGCTAATTTGTCTGTCGCCTTTTGGTAATTCCCAGGGGAAGTCGTCGAACAATGTGACGTATATCCAAAGCTTTAAGCATTTAAAAAAGAAAAAAAAAACTCTGTTCATTATTATTTGAGTTTCTCTTCTCATTATATATTCTTTTTGGAACTGATTAAGACTATATTCACATACAGATTTTAACGTTTATTTGCGAAAATGATTTTATGCATTGCAAAAATTTCATATGCGAATCTTTTTGGGCTTGATAGATTTTTTTCTTTTTCTTTTTTTCAATCTGCTGTTCTATTTAAAAAAAAAAATATGTAATTTTTAGTTGACTTTAGGAAGTGGAGGATATTTAGATAATATTTATGCATAAATAGTCAAGAGTATGTTGTTATCTATTACCTCCCTTTGCTCTAGCTCCAAGCTATAGCAGGTTTATTTGACTTTGCCCATAGTATTTTAATGTAAAAAGTTGTACTACATAGATTAATGGAAATGTCTTTCGTTTTGGTAAACTAGCCTTTTATATAATCGAGGCTACATATTTTTAGATTTTTCAGAATTTCTGCTACACCACAATCTGAGGAATTGCACCCAGTCACACCCTTACTTCGCCGCGAGTAACCAATCAAAGAGTATAGAGATGGCAGTGGTGGTGGGCGGGGCTACACAAAGGGACTCTCCTCAACAGTAAATGTGTGACAGGGTGCACTTTCTGAGAGAGAGGTGTGCCAAGAATTCCTGTGTCCAACTGTGCATATAATTGGTTATTACTAGGCTTCCTGAAATTGAAAATGTTCAATTTGTTGGCTTTTCTAACCATCAAAATTCTAAGAAAATGTTGAAGATATTGTCTTCTATTTCTAAAGTGTGTTTTCTGTATAGAATCAATTGATTAATAACGGCAAGAAAAACGCCAAAGGTTAGAGTTTCCTGTTAGGATACAATGAGCATTAGTCTAATTTATAAAACTATATATATAATATGTATATATATATATATATATATATATATTATATATATATTATATATATTGTGTGTGTGTACATACTTACATACATACTACTATACCGAGCTAAAGGACAAATGAATAATACCAAACGTTTATTCGTAGAAATTATCAAAATTGCCATGAAGACTAAGTTCAAGATTATGAATACATAAACATAAGATTTTTAATAATGTTGATTACTAATGAAACTCATCAAAGTCTAAAATCAGCAATGAAATAAAAAAAAACATGGGAAAGAAGGACTTTACTTAAGAAAGAATTGAAGGGTAATGAAAAGTAACAAACTCTATTTTAACTTTTATGATTCAGCAGGGATCTCACATTTCTGGAATAATGAGAAATAAATTCCAGCATTTCTATTTCATCTCGTTACGTATGTAAGCATTTCTCCCTGTGAAGAGCTTAGGCTCGCCTGGGAATTAAAAGTTGCGTTTCAAACTCGCATGAGGATGTCATCCAACTAAACATTTAGATTTCTTTCCTTTTAATGAAATCATTCCTCATAATTGCTGTACCTGACATCTCTTAATTGGATGAATTTTTTTTTCATTCTCTTTACTACGAATTCTCTCCGGCATTGTTTAATGACTTTTTATAACAACGCGATGAAAAGAAAAAAATGCCTCGGAGAATTAGAACTTTTGTTTTCAATCAATTCACCGGCCGTCTTGTTGTCATAGTATTTCCAAGTTTTTCTAATCGGGAATTCTTGAGTTTAATTTTTAAGTTTAAGTATCCTAACGCTTATGTCTCATCTTAATGTTGTAAACTTCATTCACCGATAATATTCTGATCGTGAGTCAAAGGAACTGTATGATAAACATCATGTTGATGAAGATGAAATAACATTTATTGTCCAGGTTTTTCATGTTTATTGGGATGTTTTTTATCATTATCATTATTACTGGGTAAGCTACAACCCTAGTTGGAAAAGCAGGATGCTATAAGAAAAAATAGCCCACTGAGGAAAGGAAATAAAGAAATTATTAAACTACAAGAAAAGTAATGATTATAACTAAACGTAATTACAAAGGAATTATCCATCAGAAATAGTGTTTTCCATCTCTTCTTCTAAGAGTCTGGAACATGTAGATAAATTAATGGAGGCAGGAAGAGGCAAACTAATTGCTCACTTTAGGCTATTAAAACCTTGTTACAGGTCGTATAATACAATAAATTTTAGAATTTTGGAGTATATTTTTGACATTGAAAATGACTTTTAAATCATTAACATCTATAGCTATGAATCTCATTCTCTCTTTATACATGAATATATAAAACAACAAATGCCATCGTTTTTAAGTCCACTCTAGGACAAAGTACTTGGACATGTCATTCATGTCTGGATTTTAGCCAGTTTTCATCACGCTGGCCAACTGCGGATTGGGGGTGGTGGTAGATTATAGTCTGATTGCTCACAACAAACTAATCTAGTATAGGTGGCCTTGACTGATACAGCTTTGCTGATCATGCCAATACATAAATCCTTTTACCACGTGAAGGTATCACCATTCAGAAATGGGTGATATATATATATATATATATATATACATACATATATATATATATACATATATATATATATATATGTGTATATATATATATATATATATGCGTGTGGTTGTGTATTTATGTGTTATACATATCCATGAATTATGTATATACTGTATATATATCTGAGAAAGCTCGTGTCGAGAACTTGTCTCCCCTGAGGCCTTCAATGGGAAAACTTTCCTCCAACTTCTGGATTTCCAGGCTGTGATATATCGCATATTTGTTTGGTTGTCTTACTTAATCTTCTTAGCTAAGAATTAAAAAGGGCATGAAATTTACGTGAATTTATATAAAAACTAGTTTTCTAAACCGCTGTCCTTCCATCAGCTAAGTTAAGCATCGCTGGATCAGGTCAGTACTTTGATGGATGATCATAAAAAAAGCAGATGTCTTCTACGCAAGGACGCCCATTTGAACAATCATGTGGTAGGACATTGTTTACCAAACTTCACCCCATAGAGATTGCCAAAACATTCCAACCTTTTCTTTAGTCTGCAGTTTCTTTTCACTATCGCCAGTCAGTACTGCATCAAACGTAAGTCACTCCACAGTACATTACTAAAACTTTACAACTTTGCACTTACATCTTCTGTCCTTTGTATGGCTTCGGGCATCACTCCAGCATCCATAACCATGTTGAGTAATCCCTGAAACTTGCCACACCCCTTGCCTTAGGACCCTCCCTTTCCACTATCACTACTTAGTTTCCCATCTACTTGTTGTCTCACAAACTCGACTTTAATCGCTCTCAACAAGTTCCTTCTACGCAATTCTATATTGCATCTCTTTCACGTGTATTTTAGAATTTGTAAGTTTTTTACTACGCATACATCTTTTTCTATTTACTCCAAACTTTTCGTTCAAATCTTCATTATCCCTTGGGTCTGTTGCCTGATGCGTCCTCTCCAATGTCTTATATCAAAGGGCATCCTCTTCCACCAAACCTCTTCTCTCCGGATCTCCTTCACCTTATCTCTCTAATTCTCTGCCTTCCTCTCGATATTCTCCACCTAACAGGTTCCTCCCAAGCCCTCCCCCACTCTGCATCCTCAACACATAACCACACCATCTCAGCCGTGAAACTCTTATTGCCTATGTAATCGTTACTACGCCTGCCATTCTTCATTTCATCATTTTCCAATCTTTCAAGCAGTGGATTTTTTCCATAATTCACTTCAGCATTCTCATATCTATTCTCTCAAGCTTCTCATTCGGCTGCCTCAAGATGAATGATCGATTTACAATCTACCTTTCTTGTCCTAAATCTAAAATAGTCTTCCTATTTCCATCGATCATTCTTTACGTGAAGGGAATCTTACAATACACATTCCCGATGTGGTGATGAATGTTGTGCCCCTTTAATTCTAACAACGCGCTCAATCACCTTCGTCCTCATACAAAGGAACATTTATTTTTTCTCACGCATCACTCCAGAGAAAGGTTTTGCTACAAAACTATATTTTCATCAACACATTGCTACACCCTGTTTGCAATCCCATGATTTATGTTGTATTTCCATTCCTCAACCTCATTACTTTCCTCATGTCCTCAAAATTGTACTAACCCCCTTCAAATCTTGCATCATTCTGATATAATTCTCTTCCAATATCGAAATTCAACGAGTCAAAATGCTACATGCACTTAAGAATTAAATTCCCATCATATATCTTTTACTTATTTGCATATTTTAACATTCTGTAGCCTCATTAACCTATCTTCGATTTTATCTCCCTGAAATTAGCTTCGTATTCGTTTATCTCTCTCTCTCGCTCTCTCTCTCTCTCTCTCTCTCTCTCTCTCTGTATATATATATATATATATATATACATACAAGCATGAGTGTGTGTTTGCGAATAGACATATACGTACATGAATACATACAAACGTATTACATTTAATATATTTTATGATAAAAATATGGATGGCTAGCGACTTGATTAAACAAGTGGGAAATGTAATTATGTGCATAAATCGAAAGGTCAAAGAGCAGCTGTCTAGAGTAGTCAAAAGATGTTGAGTTTAGAGTGGGAATAGAGTTTTAGTAATAAAAAAATGTGTGTAAGAAATATATTGCAAATGCATTAGCCCAGTGCGTAGGGTGCAAGATTTGATAAAGAATGTGAGTGATTCAAGAATGAAAAAGACTAGAGTGGATAAAATCTGTCCTTGGATACGTTTCGAGAATCTGAGTATAAGGATTCTCTGATGAGGGATTTTGAGAAAGATTTGTGTATAAAGGCTTCATACACGATTTGGAAGTTGAAATATGATTATAGCCATAAGTATCGAAGAGTTTTACCTATGGAATCACCCGATTACGTGAAAGGAAAAAGCAGAGACAACACAATAACATTAGTATTTTTCTTTAGAACTTTCATCTTGAATATTAGAAAAAAAAACCGACAATAATTTATAAGTGGTAAAATAGTTGACATTACAAGTGTTTTTTTCAATAAATGAGAATTGTTAGAAAAAGCCTACTCTCGAATGGTTATATATATATATATATATAATATATAAAATATATATATATATATATATATATATATATAAATTATCGTGTATCCACATTGCACTTTCTCAATCCCCTTCATATCCTTCCATTGGAATTTCCCTGAGACTAAACCGTGGGTTTTCCCTATTACTTGCTGCGACTGAAGATCGGAAGTTGTGTTTCTTTGGTGTGTTAACGTAAAGCTTAGATTTGTCCTTAGACTAGACTAGATGATTGCACTTCATAAGGATTTCTTGAAACGTCTTTCATGAATTTTGTGTGAACATAAGTATCTATGGGAGTTGGAAGTGATGTGTGGATGTTGAATACGAAAGAAATAAAATGGTTACAGAGGAATTGGTCTTGTAGCTTTATTAATATAAAAAGAATTGAATGTTTAAACATAGTGATGCACATAAACGAGTGGTAAAAGGCTTAGAGCATTAGAGACGATATGTCAATGTTTTAAGATTGTTCCGCCATAAGGAAAAAATTGGAGGATAGTTAGTTAGTAAATATGGTAAATTACTCTTAGGTATCCGTAGAAAGAAAGAGAGGAAGTCCTAAGAATTGATGGACAGATTGAGTAAAGATGTATTTGAAAGGGAAGTTCTCAATATAAATAGAAGCAAGAGAATGCGTGAAAGTTGAAGATGTTGTAGAAGAAAAAAAAAAACTTCTCGTTGTGTAGTTGAAGTATAATACTGATTTTCTTGGTTTTCAAGGTTTCTGTTTCTTTCTTTTCAAGAAATTCCAATGAAGATTACTTTTAAGACTCACCAGGCGTCCGTTTTCTATTTCCGTAAAGGTTTTTATCGTTTTAGAATTAGGATCATGCTGTTCGAACACAGAAAGATATTTGCTTCTTTCACCACAACCAAAACACCGGTTTCCATTTAGACATAACCTGCACTGGTTTTATGTAGGGTACAAAAATTATTTGTTCCCAATTACTGATGGTAGAGAGGTAATTAATGCTCCTTTATTAATTTCATTTTCGTCATTGCCTTCGAAGATTATTTTTCCAGGTCATTGAAATCTCCTTCAGCGATTTTGTCCCGACATTGAATTGATTAAGCATTTTTCTTTGGCATTTGTGCTTATAACTTTTCTGTGTTCGGAGAAAAGTTAGTTTGCAATTCTCACATTTTATGGTATATACCCAAATGTCTTGTTTTAATTTTATAACAGAATATATGACTTGTTCATACATTGCTTTTGACGATTTTGTCTCAAGGCCGTGATCATCATTTCT